>NW_009636124.1:49030-54144 GCF_000690535.1 Cariama cristata
TTCCTGCTGGTTCAATTTCTGCCTGTGCAAAATGGCAAGAATTCATTTGTAAATAAAAAGTTTTTAGACTGAATAAATTCCAGATATTTGTCTAATGAAGAAGCAAAACAATCTTTCCCACTGATTTCCAGAAAATCCTGGTTTGTTTGTTTGTTTTCCTACCAGGACAGGACCATAACTTTTAAGATTTGCTTACATCTCTCCTTTCACCTCCATTTTTTAACTTCAAGTTTTTTGCAATTTGAGAGTGAGTGAGTAGGGATTGAAGACAGCTTCTGAAGGCTGCTGCAGGGGAGTTAAAAAAAAACAACACTACCAAATAAACCCCCAAGGAGCACTTTTCTTAATGGCAGTTCAGAACGGCAAGAGCCATGCATGGGGAAGCATGCTGGGCTAGCAGCTTTGAGAGAGGTTTTTCTTTCAGTTGCCATGACACTTGTTTCCCATTACCAAAGAACCCCCCTGAGGGCATTAATATAGAAGTGTCCAGCACACATTCATTTTAAACCCAAAACTGTGAAACTGGCTTTAAGCTTCGGAAAAGAGTGGACCAATTTGTAGAAAACAAATTACTGCAAATTGATCAGCTTGGAGGGCTTGACTGTAAAGTCAAAAACAGAGAGAGCTTCAGAGGAAAGCAGTCAACTGTCACATTTGCCATTTTGGCTTTAACACTGGAATGTCAGAACTGCAAGTATTTTCCACTAAATAGAGTTTAAAAAATAAAAAAAATCACTCATCTTATCCTTCAGGAGATAACCTATTCCTACAATATTCCTATAAAGAATGATTTTACTGTAAATGCATAAGAGAGCTCTTCCTGTCTGAGCAAATCAAGAGTGCTGGTGCTGAAATATGCAGCTGATTAATATAATCAGAATTAGTGGGGAGATGACTAGACTCCACAGCTCTTCACTAGAAGAGGAAGGATCCATCCACATATTGTTCTTACATAGGAGACAATAAGCAGATTTCTCTACTCTTAATTTGTGGTTCTGCAGAACCTGCCAAATATTAATATGTATCTCCTTGGAAGCTTCTGGCCTTCCCACCCACAAGTCAAGGGGATACCAGCTGACTCTGCATTACAGTGGTTCCTCAGAGCACACGTGTTAGGCAACTCCCTCATGAAGGACACCCTAGTCACAGGTATTAGTGGGACTGATTACTCTTTCGGGTACTTCTGTGTTTCCCCCATCTTACCCCTCGTGCAGCTTGGGATGCTCGGAGGAAAGGGAAAAGCACAACCAAGGAAGTCTCTATATGAAAAAATAATCCACATTCCAGCACCACCGTCCTATCTTCTTTATCAAAAAAAACACCTAATTTTTTGCTATAACTACCATCAAAAACATCTGGACACAGAGCACTCAAGAAAATCATGCACTAGTATTTGATGTGTAATAACCCAGTTCTCAGAGTACATTAGGGACCCAACCAAACTCAGCTTGGTGTCGCGTCTCCAGATCAGGGATTGAAAACTAGCAGAACGCACACCTCAGAGGGGAAGACGTTTGTCCCAGTGGTTCAGCTTTGTTCATTGCAACATTTTGCCACGGGATGCTGCATGCCAAGAGGCAAATGGCATCTTCAATGCTGAATGAAGCCAAGGAAACCTGCCAAACCTTCACAAAAATGGTACCTGTCCTAGAAGCTCTTCATAGCACACAAGAAGCAGCAGCTCTGTGTTTATTTCACAGGAGCAGTGCAGAACAGTGCAGGATCCAGCCTCATCAGAGACATTACCTGGATTAAACCCCCCTTTAGTTCACCAGCTAGATGGAACATTTTAGGGTATATACATCCGACAAAAGTTAATTTCCTGGCAAATAACAAGTATTATCATCAGGTGCCAGTCTCCTTTATCTTTTGTTGCCTACACTCCTTGAACATGGGAAGCCAAGACACCTAACACCAAGTTGTGTATTCCTGTAGAAATTTAAGCTTCAGCTCCTCATTACACAGCATGATGGCATGCACCGACACCCTTTCCAGGATAAATCAGTCCTTCAGAGCTTGTTTCTGCTGCAAATTGTGCTACATCTCCCCTATCCCCAACACGACCTATCACCTCATCAGCTCTGCGGAGCCGTTCAGCTGTTTCCCCACTGCATTTCAGTGTAGGAAATGTTCAGCCGTACATGGGAAAAGGCTCTGAGTCACTAGGTGCTCCCACCACTGCAGGGCTCAGATACTTTTAGGTTCTCCTGTGCAAGATAAGGCATAGAAATAAATTGGGGTATCAGAAGGTGTTAGAGTAAAGCTCAAAAAAAAAGGCAAAGAAGAAAGGAAATTAGAAGTGAGAGACTGAAGCACCAGTAAAACTGCCCTCACAACTGGAGGCAGAATCATTAATCTTTTCCAAGCTCATTAAGAGCAGTTATACTCCTAAATGTTATCTGTAGACCTAATATTTTGAGGTTGTCTAACTGCAGCACACTTTTCTTGGCAACTATTACAGTGCCGACTGGACTTGACAGCCTACAGTCCATGGGCAGTCGCTTAAAAAAAGTCAGTTCTCTGATGCATTGGAAAGTTTCAGTCTCTTTGAACTTCTCTGGTCCAGAATTGTTGCTCTTTCCCCAGTGCCACAGCTCCTATCAATTACTGGTGTGCTGTGGAATACTGTTTAATAAACATCATTTTCTTGGCAGAGCACATCTTCTAAGTGATCGATCATAAGAGTCTAGGAAATAGAGTTCTAAGTACTGTATGAGCTTCCTGCCTCTCCTCTGAATGGCAGCCCATAGTCATTAAAAAACCACCCTTGGCATTAAAATGATTTATTTTAATCTAAACAGAGATTACTTTAATTAAACACACTTTTTTCCTCTTGAAAGTGACAGAGCACTCCCCTGAAGCCCTCTATCACTCTATTTATCAAACTATTTCAGTGGGAGCAGCAAGCCACTCCTCCCAGACCACTTTTCTGTGGAACTTCAGTTTTGCTCCAAAAACAAGGAGAAGAAAAAGCCACAATAAGAAAATATAAACAGATCTGACTAATCTCAGAAAATGCTACAGCTATGTCAACTTCTACTACCATGAATCAGCTACTAAGTTTGTAACTGGATACTAAAGAAAGCTGCAAAGTTTACGTTAAAAAAAAAAATAAATCCGTGTTTCAACACAAGACCTAGGAAAATCTGAAGCTAGAGTTTTGTTCAGGCAAATGAAGGGTCTGGTCCATCTTTATGATTATTCTGAAGCATTTGTAGTGACTGAAAGTCAATAAAGTCCAAGGTTGGCTGTACAGGAGCTGTAAAAATGGAGCATCAGAGGTACTACGCTTAAAAAATGCTGCGTAACAAAACATTGCTGGAGAAGCATCAGACAAGCAGTTTAAGGAGATGCTGGGAAGGTGTTTACTAGCAATAGATGCACGGGACTGCAAGGCTAGTTAATGTCGAGCCAGAACACTACTAACAAAGCAAGTACTTTAAATCAGCAATACTAACATTCAATCCTCTTCTCAGACATCCCAGGAGATATTGGGAGGAACATTACCAGAGTCAGAGGAATTATATCTGCGTAAGTCTAGTGCTGTACGTTGAAAGTGATCGGGATTGTTTGAAAAGAGAAGAGGGGGGAACAGACACATACACATGCTTTCACCTCTCTTTTGGCAACAAAATATTTTCTTTAAAAAAGCAACAAAATCTGTTTCAGAAAGATCAAAATATTCAGTGGATTCTTTTTTTCTTGTCATCTCCAGTATAGTGGGGTGGTGGAGGGGGAGGGAAGTCATCATATTGTCACAAGAAAAGACTGATTTACATTAGCATTAAGCCAGAATATAACTAGAGGTACTCATAAACATCCTGAAATAATCCATTTCCCCTTCCTTCCAAATTCAATATTTCCAGTCTCATTTACAGACAAGTATCTGAAATGCATCCAAACTATTATCAAATCAGCATGCTAGGTGACTGACATTCACCCTTCACTGAAAGTCTCTTGGAAAAGAGATTCATGAAAATTCTACCCTAGATGTCTGAGGCTTTTAATGACTAATAGAACAGTGTCTTTCCAGGCTCACCTTTCATTTGTTATTTACTCAGCAGTATTTACACACTGTTAAGGCAGGCTAAGCCATACAGGGGACAGATATGCACAAATATAAACAGAATTATGATGTCCTGGTTGCAAGATAGCTGCGATAGAAAAAATATACCGGCTATGCAGAAGAACCTAGGAATGAGTCACCACTCTGAAATGTTCAGGCAGTTCTTAAAATGGCTGTAATTAACCTTCCTACTCAAGTACAGGATATGTCTTTTTATTGCCTTTGAACCATTTACTGCCATGCACTTCACTTCCAAGGATTCGTAAGGAGGCTGTCAGCAAGAGTGTTAGTCCTGCAGTACGCATCTTGGAAGACTTAAGGGTACCCACTGATCCTGATCGTAAACTACAGAGGCAGGTTTTGTCCCCCTGCTGTTTTAAGGCACAAGAGTGGAGACAAAGTCCCACCCAAACAGAAAGAAAATTGCTACCAAAAATCCCCCAAAAGCTAAGTTAAAGTACCTGTGTCTCCCAGTGAGCAGTATAAATACATGAGAACCCTGATGAAGCTGTTTATCCTGCAGGAAACCAGTCTCCTTTAGACATTTTCATTGATCAAATTATTTATTTGCACTTATCAGTATTCAGGTATGCCTAATATTTTTTATGCTTAGAGGGCTAATTAAACCTATACAAAGCCTCTAGTCACTCCATCTCAGGGCTATGTCTTCCTTCAGACAAAACATGACAATTTAACAAATGAAATTATGTTAGCCTAAAGAGAAGTTCACATCTTTTTGCATGTAAAAAACTTATCTTCCCTGTACCTTATTCTCTGCGGAGGGAACAGTCTAGCTTGGCAAGACCATGTCCTATGCCCCCGGTATCATACAGCGGGAGGATCTCATGCACATGAGAAATTAATACTCCATTCCCCTAGTTTCTACTTCTGGCTTTTTTTAGATGCCACCACGTCCCTGATTGAGTGCTTCACTGGCCTACAGGCAAAAATAACAAGCAAGTAACGTGCTATAGGTAACAACATATTTTTCCTACCTTCTTGGCCTGCAGAAGCAGCGATCTCCTTACAGCAGGGAGAAATAACAGAG
>NW_009636125.1:0-16494 GCF_000690535.1 Cariama cristata
TAATGATTCTATGATTCTATGATTTTGAGAAGTTGCACAGGGTACAATCAGATAGAGTTGATTCTACTCATCTTACCATGTTGCTACGTAGTCCTGTAAGAACTCATGCCTTTCACAGCTTGCTGTTTTCACAAACTATTCCATAAACTTACATCTTTGTAAGGTGTCTCATTAAAAATGACAACATTTGGCTTAAAGTCAAAATTGTCTCTGACTCTGCACAAACTTGATTTTTATCCCATTATCTGTTTATGCAGAATTTCTGAGCTCATCCAGTCTTTACCGTTTATTATTATTTATTCCACGCCTCGCACCGCAGAGACCAGAGCTCTGCTTTACTTTGGTGTCAGTCCAGCCCTTCAAACCGACAGTCTTGTATCAATGAGGCAGAGTGCTGGAAGGGAACCCTTTAAAAACTTCATTGTAAGGGCCAGAAACAGGCTCATAATCACCAAAAAAAACCCCTCCTCAACATTGCACAGAAATACTAGGGCTACTTTTGGTGGCAGACTTAGATGCTACTGTGTAGTCATTTAACCTTAAAGTTGTCCTGTGATTTGAATACGGAAAAATCCAGAATTTTGCCACAAAAAAAAAAAAAGCTTAAAAATTTCCTTCAGTTTGTTCATAAATTATTAAAAATGTACCGAAGGAGGAAAACTACTGAATAGAAGAGCAAAGTTCTGAAGTGCAATATCTACTTCTAAAAATTTTCTTAAAAGAACACACTTTTCAACTACAGCCAGTGTTTTACACAATTTAGTCTAATATATTGCTTTTTCAGGCCACAGCTGTTGTTCTTTGGACTTCATTCACAGCTGTCCCTTCTCTTTGTGGCAATCAATGCAACTAAAGCTACTGCAAAATTTCTTCTGCCAACTTAGTTCATACGAGTCTGCCTTTGTGTTTTTTTTTTTTTCTTTTTAGCAAGAGCATTTTATTTCTAGCTTGGCTTCAAAGTTGAATCAAAACTTTTCGCCTGTAGCTCTCACAACTACTTATTGTATATGAAATAAGAAGCAACAAGGCATGAATGACAAAAGTAAGGCTAACCAAAAAGTCTGCTTTTCTCAAGCATGTAATGAGCCCGTTGCAACGGCTAGGGATTTAGTACCATTGCAGAGCATTTTTTGACATTTTCAACACACAGAAAACATCTCAACTCCCCGTGCATTCCACCGCCAGCATGCCACAGCTTAAGGGAGGAAGGTATATCCATCTACACAAACAAAAAATTGCCTACAGTCAATCCAGAACAGTTAACATCTATGTTCCTCCGCTCTGTAAAAGGACAGCTGTCTAAAAAGGGTGTTTACCTTCTCTACTGGTGCCTCTTCCCTTCTCCTTCCTTTCTGACCCCCAAAACGCAGCATTCAATTCAAAGCACCGCCACAGCCAGCCCGCGTGCTGAGACAAGGCTGTCATAAACCTCGCCGCACCAGGACTCCTGAACTCGACTAAATTATTGTAATGAGTTCAGTATCAATCAAACATGCTGCCCTTGTCAGAAATAAAGCCTGGGTTTTGACTTTTAAAAAATAGCTATTAATGTCAATCATGATTCGAAGTCAATCACACCAGGAGGGTCGTGGTTGGAACTTGAACATTTTAAGTGTGACATGACAGATGGTAACAGGCAGCCTTTGTTACTCGTGCAGCGGCAACAACAGCTACTCCGCTGCCAGGATATACAAGGAGAAACACAAGTAAGGCTTTAGGTCAACATTTCACACCGATACGAGATGCATGTAGCAATGAAGGGCTTTTTGTTGTAAAGGAACATGTCAGCCTCTAATCCTGGAACGTCCATGAAAGTCAGAGCTGCATTTCAGATACCTGGGTTAGAAAACCTGTCATGCATACGTTATTTAAGAAAAATACCATTTTCCCTATATGGTAAGAAATGTATATAATTCATTCCCAAAACAGCCCTGTAAGGGAATACCCCATGCTAATAGCCTGTCTACACTGGCAACCAGCACTACCTGCGCCTCCATAAATATCACTGCAGCCAAATAACATCAGCCCTGTTATTCAAACGTCTTAAGCATTACTCCTAGAAAAAGCGGGTACAGAAGCATATGAGGTATGTCACAAAACATTTAGTTTGTGTGTATGCGATTTTCCTCCAGGGAATTTTCCTCGGCTGACAACTAGGTTTCCAGTATTGCTTTGCACTTTGCCTTTGAAGTCTCACCCTGCACCTGAAAAGCCACACAGCCATCACACCCCGGTTCGACGCCAGTTTTCTCTCTTTGGGCTCCTATGCCCAAGGAGCAAGAAGCCAAGCAAACAACTCTTTCCTTACACCTAGCCTTGTACTTCATTTACCAAGCGGGTATCTGTACTGAATGTGCCTCTGTGAAGGGCCAAGACTAAAAAGTTTCCCATCTTTAGACACAAACCAACAACGCATTTGAAAACGGGTATCACGGAGATGGCCAAGCAGTACACCGAACAATGCGCTCTTTAAGGCATAAACATGACTTGTAAGCAGGTTAAAAAAAAAAAAACACATGCCTAAAATCACTCTAGCTGCATTATGAAAACACTGAACAGATTTTTGGCACAGGGCAGTAGTCTAAATTTTATGTTTTATCACAGACTGCTGTGCTTCCACAAAGAAAAAGGAGGACAGGGGCAACAACTCCTTTCAAGGGGACACACAGGAAACACAGGATCTTGTCACTGAACTGGTGTTGACCGGTGAAACCACCAAAAGCGACCAAGATCCAGCAACCCCTTCTCTGCCAAAAGCCAACGCGCCGCTCCTGAGAGCAGTCTGGCTGTCAGGCAGCACTGCAAAGGCAAATGGCAAACATCACTGCATTAATCATAGAATCATTATGGTTGGAAGAGACCTCAAAGATCATCAAGTCCAACCGTATACCTGTGATATCCAAGTGCCATTTCTTCTAGTTCCCCTATCTCAGATGCTGCCATCTTAGGAGAATGACAAGGTAATTCTCCATCGGGCTGCTCCCTCCTCACCGTCTCCCCTCATGGGACAATTGCTGCTCTCATGCATGTCCCACTAAAATGGATGCTTGGTTTCTACCCCTGATACCCCACTCACAGCCTTGCAGCTCCAGAAAAGCTCCAAAGAGGAAAAGTAATCATTTGACTAATTTTGTCACTAAGCTGCTAGCCGCTAAGGTGTTCCCTTTTTATGCTTCACGGTGAGATAACTCTTTTCACTGTCTGTACTTTAGGTATTTGGTTTTCATTTTGCCCATCAATCTATGTACCGTGGCTTGTAAAGTTCAGAGCAAGCTGAAAAACAATCTACAAAGTAGTCTCTGCAGCACTCCACATGTGAAAAATCAGCCTGTTCAGGTCTTGAGGCTCAGCTCTCTCTTAAATTCACAAAGATTTGCTTGCAAAGCAGAACTTACACCACACAGCTTAGAAGTCCTCAATAGCACGTCAAAACTTTTTCCTCTTCTTCAGGCAGATGCGGTTTAGAGGCATGTCTACCGCGGATCCCTGGCAATGGCCATTCAGTGAGGCATTTCAAAGATTACCAGCAGGCAGATGCAGTTTAGAGGCATGTCTACCACGGATCCCTGGCAGTGGCCTTTCAGTGAGGCATTTCAAAGATTACCAGCAGATTTTTTTGCAGTCTCTGAAACTTTATCCTAGCTCTCAGCAAGGTTTTCTGCCTTGATCTTACAGATCTTGTATGGAGCACAGCACAAGGTTACAATTCAAGGCAGGTGCTGTTCAGTTGTCTAAGCCAGTTTAGAGGCATGTCTACCACGGATCCCTGGCAGTGGCCTTTCAGTGAGGCATTTCAAAGATTACCAGCAGATTTTTTTGCAGTCTCTGAAACTTTATCCTAGCTCTCAGCAAGGTTTTCTGCCTTGATCTTACAGATCTTGTATGGAGCACAGCACAAGGTTACAATTCAAGGCAGGTGCTGTTCAGTTGTCTAAGCCTTCCAATTAGTGTCCATCATGTGCTCTTCTCATCCTCAAAGGCTGCATGATAGCACTGCAGCTGCGTAGGTGGTAAATAAACAATTCTTTGTCATCCAAGTGTCCAGGATAACGCTCTCTAGTCATGGGTACCAGCAGATAAGCAGAGCTTTGCAGAATAAGAGGTGGAACACAGAGATCATGAAAGTAAGAAAAAGTTGGTGAACAGCTTGCTTTTCCTCTGACGAAACGGGTGAGAACACTTACTCTGCCTGCCGCCGCTGTTTTCTATCTTCAGCTTTCCAAGTGAACCCACACCAAGCTCGCGCTGAAGTCAGCAAGGGAGAACATGACCCTATTTATGAACTGCATAGCCTATCACAACAGATGACCTCAATTAGGACTACTCTGTTTTCCTCTTTATGTCCTTTTTTTACTGCTAGAAGAGTTGTACGGACAAGGGAAAAAAAGAAAGATTTGACTCCATCTGGAATTTTTGGACACTGATCAGCCCCAATCAGAGAGGACTGGCTCGTACCTAAAATGCATTTAAGAACCGCAGGTGCCCAGATGGGCTGCACAAGACCTGCCCTGCGGATTAAACATACCGAAGCGCAGTGTGTTCAACACGACTGGAAAGGAGAACGGCTGCACGTGGGCAAGCAATGACTCGCGGCACAGTTGCGGCTAGGCACCCATTTCAGGGTACACTACTCCTTACCGGCTGACGCGAAGCAGACGCACTGAAGATTCATCCCTCGTTGTTTATGCTTTGCTTGTAAAGGTCAAGGAAGAGACCTTGAAAAACGTTAACTACTTTTAAAGGGAAAAACCAGTCAGTTGTTTTTTCCTAGAGAAACTGCTCATCCATCTACCTAGAAAGATTATCTAGCTTGCTCCATTTCTCATCTCACCCAAGACTAAATTCTGACTGCAAATTCAGTAGGTTTCCAGACCAAAACTCCAGCCATGAGCGTGCCTGGCATTCAGAATTAATTTTCCTTACCAAATCAGGTTTCCTACCAGAAAACATCCAAGTAACTTCCCATTCCAAGACGCAATGCACCTTCAGCTGACATCCCTAAACAAATTCAGTCTTGTAGGATTCTTCCTCAAAATCTACTAGCTAAGACACGTTTTGGATAACCGAGGCATTTTTAATACGGAGTAACACATAGTCCAGTATGCAGAGCAAGCTTTCCTCAGGCAGCTACCCAATCCAAAGAATTTTCTTTGGTTTTCATTTTAACCAGCTCACAGATCTCTCCATTCCTGTCAGGCTGCAACTAAAATACTGGGGTTTTTTTCCATAGGAATACTATTCACAGAGTATTTCCAACTTTGCTAGAACTAGGATGTAAAAGGTGCCAAAATCATCCAAAAAAACCCTATCCTATTGACTGTTGCCAATTTGGCTTCTCTGAATTTAACCAAACTTCCTTCATTTAACACGGCCTTTGGCTGACCATGCTGGAAATGGCTATTTAACCGTAACCTTAGTGTATTTCCTCTGAAAGAACAAGGCAAAGCCCCAGATTTTTTTTTCAAGTGATTTGTCTTCAGTTCCTTACCAAAGCTGAGATCACTCCCAAATCTCACCAAACAGCCTCCATGGTCTTTACCATGAGCTGGATTAGTTTTTCTTCCTATGTAAGCATTTAGATTTGACATTTCCTTCTCATAAATTTCTGTGCCACATGCTCTTGTGTGAGGGGAGCCATAAGAAATGTTATAATTTCATCTTATAGTTTTAACTTACTAGTGATGGTTTTTTCAAAAAAAAAAAACAAAAACCACACACTAAACAGGTGAAATGCCTGAATCAATTTACTGTGAAAAGTTGCTTTGGATGTGGAGTAAGAAAGGAGGTGGGTGATGTCAATTTGGTAATACAGTTGGCTAGAATAAAACACATTTTATATGCGTAGTAAGGGTCATCAATAAAAACCGTGGCCATCATAAAACACTGTTACAATATAAAAGTGACAGCCATGCTGTCCATGAAATACGACATTTCCTAGCATTTTACATCAGTTAACAGTGGCAGGGCCATGTTCAACGTGTGTCTATTTGTTTGGTTGCAATAAAAACATTTGAGCTCTAGTTCATTATTTAAATTGTTCAATTGAATTGTTCACAGTTGCGGTAGGGTTTAAGACGTGCAGCTGGGCTATGACTGTCATAGTGGGATTTTCCACTTCTTGGAAAAATGCTGTGTGAGGACACGGCTGAATTACAGTCAGCTTTCCGTTGCTCTTCAGACAAACTGATCTTGCTGGATGCACGATAAGTGAATAAATACATGCAGAAACAAATAAAACAAACATCACAGAAAGATGTGGGGGAAAAAGGAAAAACTTGTCTATTAGAAATTTAATGTATAGCCCAGGCAGCAACAGCAGCTTGATAGGAGGGGAGGTAGATGTAGAGTTGGTACCCCAAAAAATGGACAGAAATCAATACGAGTCTTCTCGACTCATAGCCATGCAGATCCACTGACACAGTTGCCATTAGATACTTATTAGGAAACTTTTCAGGATCTTCTAACCCTGATGGAAACGGTATTGTGATGTTATTGCAAAGTAAGCCAAGGACGTGAAGTACCCATGGGTTCAGGATGATGCCAATTTTACCAGATACTACTCAAATCAGTTCAGCCATGTTCTCAGTGACAAAACTCTGAAAAGAGACCAGAGCTATCCCTTCACAGAAATTACTTTGGCATCAAAGCAAAAATTCAAATGGGAGCCAGTTCCTCTTAGACAATAGTCTTCAGAACTTTTGCCAAACTCCTACAAAGAAAGTATTAAAAAAAAAAAATCTCATCTTAACAACCACAAATTATATCTATTAAGTTCAAAGAAAGTAAAAGTGAAACCTATGCTTGGATAAAAGAGGAAACACAGTGCAATGACCCTTATTGTACAGAAAAAAGTACCACCATTATGGAAAAGCAAGTCTGTTGTAAAGAGATAAAAGAATAACCCAATACATAGACAATAGATAAAGAAGAAATTTGGCAATGTTATTTCAAAAAGCATGCATTCCAATGGATTGCTTTAAAAAGCAATCATTTCACTGGTGGCTCGTTTCCTAAACAGTAATTTTCTCTCCCCTGTACACCTTAATAACCCCAGAAAAGCCTCCCTCCTCTCCACCCAATGTCTCCCCTGGGTAAGAGAAGCCTGGGCCGTGGCTCACTGCGAGCTATGAACCAGGCAGACCGGCCAGCTGCCTTCTGCCAGACAGAGCCCACAACAGGCAAGTTTTGCCTACATTGACCTCCCTGGAGGAAATTCATTCATTCTTTCCCTCCTGACCAGCCATGGAGGCTGCTCTGCTATTCCCCTGCCTGCCCTTGATCCATGAATGTTTGAGAGGAAAAATAATTATAGTATAAGACAAATAATTTGTTGGGCTTAAGGATGGCGGAGTAATGGGCGTAGATTGAGGACCACTAGCTTTAGTTCAGTCGCACAGCTCCTGTAAATTACTCCTTTAGACCTCCCTGAACACACAGCATACGTCTACCGCAGCCCAACCAACCATCACATGGCTACTGAACACACAGCTCCAGCTGCTGCTCCTATGACACTGAAGATGTCATGGGCATGACAAACAGGCACTCAGGGGACTGGCCAGCACTTCTGGAGACAGCACGAACTGCTCAGAGCGCGTGGATTTCATGAGCCTAATAAGTACGGAGAAAATAGATCCAAATGATGCAGGCTGCGTGAGTCCCAGAACGCCAGAAGACACTGACAGGTCAATTGGCTTAGTAGAAGTACTGCCTGCTATCAGGGAAGCATGGCACACTCTAGGAAAAAAAAAAAATTAGTATTATCATCACTGGACTCTTTCCATTTGCTCTCCATCCCCATAGCATGGGAAACAGGGCCAGAGTAAGCCCTTGGGACACAACAGTGAGCCGTCTCCTTCCTGTGCTACCAACAACACGACGAGAAACTACATCCAGCAACGATATCTGCCACACCGGGCTCTGCGTCACCTCCCTCTGACACCCTGGCAGTAAGGCTGCTGTCTTTTGTGCCAGAGACTAAATTGCTCACCATGAAGCCTTGTGCCTGGGTGTCACGAAGGTAATTTAAAGCTTTATTTGTTCACCTTTCCCCCAAACAGTTCTTGAGTGGACCGCGTGGTGCCACTGCTTGGGCCCTGAATTAAGAGCCTGAAGAAATCGTGCGCTCTGGGGCTTGTGCTCATCCAGCAGCAGAACACACGTGGTCCCCTCCTCTGCAGAGCATTAACTCCTGCTTTAGCAGCAAACAAGCATTCCCAATGAATGCTAAAAGTCAGCAGGTTTATGTAATGCTGGACAAGATGTTTCTCCTGGCATGTTTTAATCTAAAATATTAAGCCCAGCTAACAGAAGAAAAGTATTTGAAATGATGACTGCTACGGGATGTTAACAACCAGTTTTCAAACTTCTTTGTAAAAGAAGTTGCAAAGATCTCAGGCAAGCAATGCCTAGAATCCTAGACGTGAGATGCATTTAATCTTTCTCACTAACGGGAGCTTACTACCATTTAGACTCTGTCTACTCAAAGACAGGCAGTCAAGCGTACGTGAAGGGGGTCTGCCTGACCACTGTGTATCTTATAGCATTATTTGTACAACTTCAACTCAGTAGAATTATCTTAGCATGAGACTGGCACAACACAGTGTCTAATCAGCCTTATTATCCTAAATTCTCAATTGTTTCCTGGTAAGCTGCATTTATGTCTTAGCTGATTATCCACTTAAACTATAAAGTACCGATTATAAAACGCAGTAACAGTAACGTCACAGATGCTTGGATTCAGAGAGAAGCAACCCCAGATCATTTTGGGGATAATAAGTTGCACTGCAGAGGCAGCAGCCCTCAGTACGAAATGCCTGTCCCTGCGATTTAAAATAAATAAATAAATCATTCTGGTGTGCAAATTACTCATTCCTAAATAAGACTTTAATTAGTTAGAAATAAACCATGGTATAAGTTTGCTTACAGCGCTGCTGCAAACAGGCGTTAGGATCACATTCATATAACGGCATTGGCAAGTGCAATTCCTCGCGTGGTCAACAGAAAAGTGCCTCTTAAGCTTTGCTTTATGGCTGGTCCCCATGGAATAAAATCCCAAGAATCTTGTTTGCCTTGTGCAGAGAGGTCTGAAAAACTGAAGCAGTTCTGTGGAAGACGACTTGCAACCTGTCCCTGTTTGCTTTGCCAACTGAGCTCCTCAGGCTCAGATGAACTACAGACTTTCAAAAGCAAAACTTGTTCAAAACGTTCTCTCGGCTCCTAAGGTGGAGTAAAGTCAACCCAAAACACCACGGCGGCACTGCCAAGATCAACGTGTCTCACTGTGCATCCTTGCTGCCTACATCTGACCTCACGTTATCACTGTAACATCAGCTTTCCAACCCTTTCCATACCCTTCAGAGAAGGCCAACCTGTTGCGCCCTGGGCGCCAGAAATCAATCGTCAGTGCTGTTAAATCATTCAAACGGTTGCTGGTCTGGTTTTGACAATTCTCAGGCACGTTTTGGGAGTTGGCAACGTGCAGATACCACCCCAAGCAAGCAGTTTACATGCGGCTATCTTTCGGAAGCTAAAAAAGTTTAGTTATACAGGGATGAGCTGCATGTAGCTAGCTGTGCTCAGGGCCCAAGGATGACTCTGGGCATGCTGGCCTCGTTTAATTGATGAATACTGAGGCAGCCACACTGGCTAGGTAAGATAAACGGCTTCCAGCGGCAGCACTCTAGCTTCTCCCTTGCCACATGGCCTAATGGCATAGGACAGGTTGTGGCTCCATCCTGAATATCCAAGAAGAAAGATGACTCAAAGTACTTGAGAGATCTGTATGTCTTTTGATCTAGAAACCTGGGTCTTTCAGCCCAGTGTTGGAGAAGCCAAAGGTTCACCCCCAGTAGCCAGCAGCTCACTGTGGGCCACTCAGCAGAGAGAACACTCTGACTGGGAAGACTGGTGTTTAGTCCACTTTCAAGCTCCAACAGACTTTGCCTTAGGTCCCCAACCGTCTTCCTTCCCCTGCGTATCACTTTGACAGCATTACTTATCTTTCTTTGAGAAATACTGCTCCCTCGTATCTTCATGGCTTCTTAGCTCTCCCTTTGTGCCATCTGTTACCTCTTGCCTGCCTCTCCGCTGACACCTACGACAGGCTTCTCTCTCAATTGTGCAGCAAAAACGCGTTAAGGGAACTATTTCCCTTCTTGCTTTCTACGCCGTCTGAACACCGCTGTCACAAGGACAGCTGAAATTGAGGAAAGAGGAGGAAAAGGACACTAAAGGGAAAAATATACAGAAAATACAAAGCAAGGGGAATTAACCCTATCGTGCTGTGGAAGAGCAGGTTGGTGTTATTTTTGGCAGATCACTGTAACTCAAATAGTTTTAAAGACAGAGTCATTAAATGGTTTAAAAATTGAGTGATTTGCAAATGGAATTGATGAGCAGTAGGAGAAGCAGGAGTGTTCAGAGAAGAGCTGCTATAATCATCTCAGAAGTGCCATCCTGAAGCTGACCAGCCATCCATCTACCCGGTATGCTGTCTTCAAGGAGGAGCATGCCTGAAAAAGCCTTTTATTTCCCCTCAGAACTTAATCCCTGGCTATTGAAAATCTTTCATTTTAAAATGCCAGTGGCTTAACACCGAGTAAATAGCTAGAGCTCTAGAAGAAAGAATGAATTTCGGCTCTAATGACAGGGTACGAGTACAAAAGGAATTAAAAAACCTCAACAAGTGACCCTCCCTCCGCACGCTTCCCTCTCCTCCCCCCAGAATCATTCTTATGCACTAAGCTGAGTATCAACCCCGGGTGTGCTGCCAAGCCAAAGTAACATAGAGAAAATGTCTAAAAAGACTCAAGGAATTACTTAAGAGCTCCCAGTGGGCTTCTTCCCGTCCTTTCCACAGTGGCAGTAATGTTGTGCTCCGTAACTGTACTGGGCTGACCTGCAAGTCTGTATTTCTTTCTACATCTGTACCTATCTACATATAACTCTTTCCATTCAAAGTCCCCAAGGTGTTTTACAAATCATCTGTGGAACCCTTTATTAAATCAAGTAACATAGCCTTCTTACGGACGGGCATACTGAAGAGCAAAGGTACTTTGCGTCACAGAGCAAATCAGTTAAAACCGAGCAAATCAGTCCATCAGCCGTGAAGTTGGGACCTCTGAGCCTACCTCCTCCCCTTGGCTCAATTTGCAAAGCCACAGGCACAGCCCTCAGTCTTATTTATTTTGCCTTCCCCTCTCCCTTCCAGTCCTCTCGTTTCATGAGTGAACTGCTTCTGTCAGCACAATTCCTTAACAATAAGAACAAATGGGAATGAATATCTAACATCTCTTTTCAAAACCAAGCATAAACCATTAGTTTTTTGTGTTTTTTTTGTTTTTGTTTTTGTTTTTTTTTTAAATCCTACAGAGATAATTACCTGGCCAGAATTGAGAAGGCGGGCAAGCAGCTTCAGTTCCACAGGGGGGACAGGAATAAAAAAAATTCAGCGGATGGATCTGCTAATCAAGCAGGATAAATGCTGGATTGTACATACTTCAGTAATCACTTACGCTAGCTGGGTTAAGTGACAATAGGAGCTTTGGAGGCTCAAGTTCTATACTCCTTCAATATGTTTTGCTCTATTAAATAAGAGAAGAGAGTACAAAAACTTTCCACTTGGAGAAGGAGCTCACTTGAAGCACTTTCACACTGGAAATTATTTCTGGAAGAGACTGAGTGTAATTTGGGAAAAAGTAACGGAAACGTTAGAAAAGTAATATTTTAAATAGAATTAAAGGTTTAGTTGAGGACTTAAGTTTAGTGGACCATGGAAAAGCAGAGAGGAGGAAGGAAAAGTTTTACCTGGATTAAGACTACTTTATATGAAAAATTGGCAGTGCAGCCTAGTCATGTAGATTAAGAGTTATAAAAAGGGGAAGGACTCGTACTAGAGATCAGCCTCTCTCTCCAGATTACAAGGAGTTTAGTCATTATGGTTACGGAACGCTGCCGCTTCCCTAGCACGCAACCGAATCCACAGCTTCTCCTGCCTGACAACCTACTCGCCACCCAATTTTCCCAGGAGGTTGGAATGCAAAGCCCCACGTTTACTGCCGAGCCCTAAAAACAATCACTTAATAAACCACCTAAAAAGACTCTGTAGAGCTATAAAGAGGGTAAGCAGTGAGAACTGGAGTTAGGAAGTCTTGCTCACTTGATGCAGAAGTCTTCCAGCAAAGTACACCTTTTCCCTTTAGAAGCTCTGTTAGTTTAAATAACCAGCAGCACACACTTACCCACTTGCCTGGTTGTGCTCTCCTGCAGCAAGAGACAGTCGCATGGTTACATGGCTAACCTTCAGGAAGCGATGCCTCTACCTTTTCAGACCCTTGTAAGTCAAGGGGTCATAAGCTTTCTCTTCCAATTTCACCATCTAGCCAATAAGGTTTATAAACTGCTCCATTATTACATGAAATACATAGATTCATCTTGATCAACTCGGCAAATGTCATGCTACATTGATGAACTGCTTACGGCAACAAAGAATGAGCCTCTCATTGAAAGTCACGTAAGAACCTGAACCTTACCTAGAGAGAAAGAGGAAATTATGGGCAATTTGTCTTTCAAGTCACTGAAAAGTGAATTGGGCAAAGCAATGGAAAATATGACACCAGGAACAATCCTGCTTTGGCACAGCAATGAATCAAGTTATCTATGATCTTTTTCATCATCTGCTGTTGAATTGTGTGAATTGAAAGACAGTATAAATACACTATAATTATTAATTTTTAAAAAAAAGACCTGAAACTATTGATATTTCGTTTCATAGATCAGAACAGATAAATTATTTCAAAACTGGATTCTGATACTCCCATTCACACCAAATAGTAAATTGGTCAAAACTGACCTACCGTAGTAGCTGTGAAAATACATGGTCCTGAAACAAGAACAAGTATCAAAAAGTTGCCTAGTTTTTAAGGGAATTTATTCTCTTATTAGACTTTACTGGCACTCTGCAGTGAGCTGTTACGTTTTGAATTACATCTTCACTGAATAAAGGAGAATAAAAATATTACTAGTTGAATTCCTCCTTCCTGTGAAGATAAAGGAGTAGAGAGAAAAGCTGTAGAGAGGACTAACTAGTACCTGCCATTCATCCCTGATGTTCCTGGAGCATTCTTTAATTTTTTCTGATCTCAAGGAGACTGTAATGTATCGGCATTTTAAATACACAAAAGTGATGCTGGAATCAAGGGACGGTGTTCTTCAGAAGACTATAAAAATATGGTAACATAACAACACTCTTGTATTGTGAATTGACAGAAGAAATTCTGAGTTTGCGCAAAATATAATTTTCAAATATGCTAAATAATGCTATGTAGTACAGTAAGTAACAAAAAAAAATAATCTGAGAGAAGAATTACAACTAAAGACACTGTACAAAAACACTGTAATTAAAACTATGAGCATTAATAGCACAGAGCCAAAATCTCTCACATTGACTCATGAGGAAATAGGAGAGGGAGTATTTGATCCATCTTTATTCAAACAGTTCTAAAACAGAAGCAAAAAAGCTGCTTTACCTCGATGAATGACGCCTTCTGGAGAAGACCATTTTACAACCACTTTACCCACACTTTGGAGTACACCGTTTTGGAGCAGAGAAACCAGTACCGTGGCCAACAAAAGTCCTGCTTGCTTCAGTGATCTCTAGGGTGACTGCAGGAGCAGGCAGTTTCTAATTAATCCTATTTTCTTGCTATCAAATCTCTGTCATACTCCTGTGGTCAGCCCTGTCCAAGTCATTGAAAACAATTGCACAAATACACTGAACACAATTTCAAGCACTAAGTCAATACAAAGATTACTGTTCATTTTAGTAAGGGATCCCCCATGCTTTTTCAAAAATATTTATGATGTAGTCTGTTTTCTGCAGTCAAGATATAGCCATAAATTACTGGATTGCCTTGTACTAAGCAGGGACCAGATTATCCTTCCGGCAGAAAACCCTGCATAAGCGGGAGAAAATGTCCCTAGGGATTCCCTTGAGGTGACACCGCCACATTAACTAAAAAAGAAAAAAAACAAAAAACAAAACAACACAGCTCAAAATCCAGAAGCAGACAGTGGAAATAAATTCAGCCATGGGAACAGAGCAATATGGTGCCAGCTAATTGTTCTGTCCTGACCAGTATTTGTGGTCAGGATGTTATTTTGGATGATGGAGATGTTGCAGCAAAGCAGCAAGCAGCCGGCTATTTAATAACAGGAATTGGGCAACCCCCTCTCGAAATAAGAAATTAAGTTTTCATTAGCTACTTTTCTTACCACGCTGCGTATGCCATGAGGGAGATTCGAACAGAACCCACCTCCACAGCTAGTTACTGTCTTTAGAAAGAGTCTGCTGTGCCAGCACGCCAAGTGGCGGATTACTTCTGACCTTTACCCGGTTACACGATTACCCAGCTGTCAGCGAGGGACGGTAAGCCGCAGCGACGAGAAGTCAGCTTTGGTGATCATGGTTTGCAAGTTTTGCTGCATTCATAACACAGTGGCAAAACCCCTGTATGAGACCTGACGTGATAATCCCACGGATAGCAGAGGGGAGCTGTGCAGGCTCTCTAAAGAATGCGAATCCAAGTTTTTAACGTCCATGCAGGAGAGAGAAGGTCATGAAACAGGGCTAGGAGGGAAACAAAAAAAAACGGTGGCTGTGTTTTGGCTGATTTTCAACAAACTAACAACTAACTTGCCTCGCACGTCGGTAACGGCATTCTACTAAAAACGGTGCCTGAACGTTGCCAATTTTCATGCGCTACCGGCTTACACAGCAAGCAGCAGTTCAGTATCACTCCTAGCATATCTAACTTACAGAGACAGTGCCAAGCCCCTGTGCAGAGATTTACGATCGCAATTACCTTTCACTTAAAAATTGATTGAGGGCCAGACTGTTTCTCTGTAACAAAAGGCAGAAAGAAGGTGGGTTAAAGCAGGCACAAAGAAGAAGGTCCTAAGGGAGGAAACGCCGCCCAGCCATGAAATCGCTCTTCCAGGAGCTGAGACTCCTGATTTCTATTTTTGGCATGCCTGTTGTCATAGCGCTAAGACCTTGGGAGGAGGATATACGATACGTGATGGGGCCAGCTTCCACCGCTTTACCCAACACCATACTTCCAGTCATAAATAGCTGCACCAATTACAATACGACTACTCACGGAGCACTGCCTAGCGTAAATCAGATACTGCTTCAGAAAGGTGGTGAGAAGTTCAATTAATGCACACAAAATACTTGGAAAGCCGGAGAGCAGTTCGCTGCATCACTGCAAGGCAGTATGCCACGGCTGCAGAGCACTATTACTGGTAGTTTGAAGAAAAATAGCAAATGATCCCCTTGTTGCAACAGATCTGAGTATTTGCTGTAACCCGCTAACACATTTTATATCAGCCAGGGAAAACGAAGGCGATTCAGTACAACGTGAGGTTAAACTGGAGATAAAAAGCATTGGGGAAAAAAAAAAAAAATCCGTGGAAAAATTTTCACAGCTCCCCTTCCTGCAATGTTTCAGTGAGTTCTCCTCTCCTCGCATAAAAACTTCTTAATTACAGTCTTTGAATATCCCCCGTGGATAGTTATCCATGTCAGATTTCAGGATATTAGATTAAACAAAGAGCTTACGCTACTTGTGCGGAGTGTGAAAATTACCTTCCCACCCCCTCAGTGCCTTCCCCAGCTCCCGCCTCAGTACCAAACCGCCACGGCTGCGCTGTCAGATTGGGCGCCAGGCTGGTTTTGTCCTATTAGTTGCTGATATCTCAAATCATCTTTTTCTTTTAAGAAAAGGTCACTGCTGGCAGCCATGTATCCCAGCCTAATTCTTAGGGAGCCCTGCTGGTACGCCGCACCCTGTGGTTCTTGAAAACCAAACACACATTTTGGGAAGCCGCCAATTATTTCTTTCTAATCTTAGATATAAACCCCTAGCCCTTTGATATTCTAACGCTTTGTATGCTTCATACACAACAGCTTTCATCTACAAATCTTAAAGCACTTCCCTAACATATCTCTGTGCAGCAACACCACACCTTCCATGGGAAATACACCATCACAGACAAAGTGTCAGATTTTAAGATGTCTTGCCATATTTGATATTGATGTGGATAGGTCCTAGTGGTAGCCCTCCAATAAGTTAAGGCTAGCCGCCTAGCCCTTGTGATAATTACACTGAGCAACAATCTGTGTTTGGGTTTTTAAAAGATCCTAAAAGCTTTTTAAATTTGTTCATTTACTAGCCTGTTACGCAGGAAACTTGACAGAAGCAGCAGAACCATTCTCCTCACCTCCATTCAGTTATTCCTTTCCCTATGAAGAATTAGAAGATCTTAAAAAATGGATCTTTGATACGAACAAAGATTTTTGTCTGGAAACTACATTTGTTTAAAACACATTTTCCACATTCCTCTCTGCCCCAGTGGAACAGACACACACCTTAGATAAGACTGTGTCTCCGATACTGGAAGTGGTTAGAAATTTTTTGCGGTTCTTTAGGGAAA
>NW_009636125.1:16525-24822 GCF_000690535.1 Cariama cristata
CTGCAGGAAAATAAGTCAGAATAGCATCCTCTATACCTGGACACTTCTACTGATCAGTGCGGACAGCCTTCATACTTGAGAGTCAACACTCTAGAGAAATTTTTAAGGAACGTGTCCCTAACAGGTTTAATCACATCACTTTCCTATGCCTTTTCTACTTGTGCAGGGGAAAAAAATTCACACTTCTTTCCCAGAAGTGCTTCTATGAAGAAAGAACGAAGGGCTATTTCATTAGGGCTGCTTTACTCTGATCTGCCGCGTGTACAGCACATGCCTCAGGTCATTCTATTTTAGTCTTTTATTCCTGAGGTGACTTTACAATAAGTGGTCCCACTTACATCAGAGAGAAACCAGGCGTTGGGATTTCTCACCCTATCGCTGGATGAACTACTGAAAATTACCACCTCCACTTCTTGCCAAAATTTCTTTAAGAAGTTCCAAACTTCCTTTACTCCTCCAAGCCTGCAAGTCAGATGTCCTGCAACTTGAATCATGAGAGCAGCAACATTAAATTAGAAAAGATTCTGGATGGAATGAGACTGGGAACTCTTAAGAGACACCCAGCAGAAAGTCACTGGGAAGTTATGCATGAGTGTGTGAAGAGCACAGATCACTGTTTTAATATATATACACATAATTGAAGCCGCAAGAGACAGGCATGATGATACACATGACTGTCTAGTAAGTTTAGCACAAGAGAATAGGAATGCTAGCATAATTTCCTTGTAGACGAAGAGACACCTACATCTATTTGATCTGAAATTAGATAAGACAATAAAACGCTAACTACCAACATGCAAATTAGTTTGATATTTTTTTTGTGACCGAGAAGCAGAGTATTTCTACTTCACTACAGAGCAAAAGTTCAAGGGATTACATAGTCCCAGGAGAGAAACACAAAGAAGATCCCACTTAGCGTAAAGCTGGATAAAAACAGATTGATCACCCATAAGCAGACAGCTAAAATTATCCTGGAAAGGCGCAGTAAGATGGAGGAAGAATCTCAACAGCCTAAGGGAAAGGGTGGAAGATGTCAAATTCTTCAAAAGGGGAACTTTAAGGCAAGACATAAACCTATGGAGTTTGAAAGATGAAGAAAGATGTAAGCTCCTGCTGAGAAACAGAAAACTAAAGAACACAGTATTATTAAATTGCCAAAGAAAGTCCAAAATAAGAGTAGTGCAGTGATTCCTGTCAACTGGTACCTGACAACCTCCATTCTGCAAGCTATTAGGTTGTGTGGCAGAACCAGAAAATACAGGAGACAATGTATATCTAAGACAACATCACGTTAAGAGAGATTCTACTCAAGGACATGAAGATTACATCTGAAAAGAGGAAGCAACGATTGCAAATTAATAAGCCTCTTCTGATAGGTAAACCATCCTTAAATTTAAAGAAAAGCTCTGAGAATAAGATTTTACATGCACCATTTTTGGTGAACTGTTGCCTCTATCATAAGATAACACAAGAGCAGTTAAAAGCCTAAATCAGAAAGAAGAAGAGTACAAGGTGACTCTCTGAAGTCATTCTTAGCTTTGAAAGTCTCTTCTGGAGAACGGTGTGGAAAAGGGAAAAAAAAAAAAAAAAAAGGACTCAGCATAAGAGACAGAGTAGCTGAACCACCTGAAGTTTATAGACAATATAACCTATCTCCAAAATTTGACTAAGCTGAGGAAGGAAAGCCATCAGTAGATGCAGCCAAATGAGCAAAAAGTACAATTCTTCCGAGTATTCAGAAGAAGGATTGGGACAAAGAATATAACTTTCAAAAAAGCACCAGACAATCTCTTCTTTGATAGCTATAAAAGAAAGCAAGAATTGTGACACTGATGTAATCAAAAGACAACCCCAACAGAGGATTTAGGATATTAAATACTTATTTGGTAGTTCACTAGGATCCCTAGACAAAGCTGCCTGCTGATTATGTTGTTCAAACTAGACCAAAGACCTATTATAACAGTACTCTGCATTTTTAACAATCTGGATCTTCTGCAACTGCACATGCATTTTTCCCCTCATTTCATTCCCAAAGTCAAATGAAGGTAGTGCTATTGCTCCATTTAACCAAAGGAAAGGTTTAAGGTGGATAAATTAGGTAATTTGGTTAAAGTCATGAAAAAAACCCAATCAGATCTTGAGGGTAAGACCATGCTCAAACCACCTTTGTCTCACTTTCTAGCAAAAGAAATCACCGTTCCTTCTTCTGACATAGTTTATGTCATTTTCCCATGCCTTTTAACACAGATTTGGAAAGATGCCAACCATTTAAATTTGGATCCCACACTGAAATGCATGAAAACATGCTCTCACACAACATTTAGAAGTCAAAATCTTCCCCCACCTTTTAAGCACTTCGACTCAGCTAGCTCTTTGCAGCTATGAACAACTCCAACTATGTGCAAAAGAGGATGCTGGCTTTCACTTGTGAGGCTTCACATGATGTGCTTCTGCCTTCCTACTCATCAGCATTCCTTTGACTTCTTAGCGCTGCTGTTGGCACGCCAAATGCCGAAAAACACTTAAGAATTTACTTTGCATTTGCTTTTGCAAAGGCTTGTTTTTGAGTAGTATGCACCTAACTAAATCTACGCAATTAGCACATGTATGTAAGGAGGAACAAAAAGAAAATATGAAAACAGAAACAAAAAAGAAAAGGTTATATCACAAATAGAGCTTTAAAAATGCACTTTTAGTAATCTAACAAGTAATTAACAGCACAGGTACAGAAAGAAATACACAAGTCACACTGTAGACATTTATAACTTTTCCTACGACGACTTAATTTCCAGTATGAGGATCTTTATTTACAAGGACCTCTTAAGCACAACAAGGTGATGCTGTCTCAGCTGCAACCTCACCTTTGCAGACAGATTGGAGTTTAAAAGTCCACTTTGGCCTCTTTCTTGTAAGAAGCTGAACTCCAAAACTGAGTCTCTCCTGAATTTCTATAGTTTTCTGTACTCCATTTACTATTTTCAGTTCCATTCCTGAACAGCAAAGAGTTGAAACGAAGCGTGACCTTTTTACTTCTTTACATCTGACCTAGAAACGCACAGCTGAAATTCAGCAGACTGACCCTTATACTAACTGCGGGCAGGATGGTACGGCCGCTGGTGTAAGGGTACTGAGTGAACGGCCAGGTCTGGTGCTTGGTTTTAGAAGCAGAATTTAGTTCGCTGCTTTGCACGATCCTGGGCTAACCTCTGTGGCCATCTGGGGGGAGGGGCGGGCTATGTGGGGTGGCCTAAGGGCACTTCCCCACCTCACATAGCCAACGTGAGGTTGTCCTCAACACCACGGCTTGTTAGGGGTCCTGAGGAACCCGAGGCTAAATAAGTCGACACCTGAAAGCATCGCGGCTTTTGTTTCTACGCGTCCTGCGTAACCAGGCACCCACTTTTTGCCAGTACTTAGGGACCCTTTTGCTATAGTCTCATAGCAAACTTACCTTTATACCAGATTTCACACAGTATACCAATTTACTTTTATACCAGCTACCAAAGAAGAGGTCATGCTCCCAAACTTCCTCCACTCACCGGCGAATTCCTCACCACACTTGACTGCATTTAACTGCACCCGTAAGACTTTTTTTCATCCACGCTGTACATAATAGCCTCCTACCACCCCAAAAGAAATGTTACTGCTTACTATCAGGAATAGTCATCAAACTTGTCAGGGCCAGATCATCCAGTGGACTGAATTATGCGTATTCAATGGCCTCAGCATGAACAAAATATTATCAAAACAACTGTATTTTCCATCTAGTCATCAGGAAATAACTGCAGCATCTCACATGCTACTTGAGCAGATGACTAAGTAGCAGCAAGCGTTTAGGTATTCTTTACTGAAAAGACACTCTCCTTGCAGAAACAAATTAAAAACAAAGTTGTAACAATTCCCAGTCAGTGACCCACATCAAAACGAGAAAAATGCATTCTTTTCGGTTGTGAAGACTCTGATCTTGCTCCATAACATTTTCCTTTTGATGAGTTTTAAATATCTGACTGCTGTCCAATGGTGGCAGTAATAAAAGGAGGCAAGCACAAACACACCTTATTGATAGCTGGCTCTGTTGTTTACTTCTGTATCTTAATGTCTGCTTTGGGAGGGTTACCTTCTGAAGCTAACTCCTTCAGGATCAATGACTCCTAACGCACTCTTGAGCGGCGACAGGGGGAAAATTTCGGATTGCTAGCTGCTATCTCATCCTTTCACTTCAGGCAGCACTGGGAAACACTGCAAAGCAGAACTTATCATTGGGGACAAGGGATCAAAAGGGCTGAAATTAGAAAAGACAGCTTGGCTGCTTTCAGTTCAAGTGTAAGTATTATGAAAAAGAGCTTCGAATTATGTCACACAGGGCAAGTGTCACTGCAGTTAGTAAGAACTTACTGTGCCAGCAAACGTCAGGACAAATTAGACTGCAGGACAGGCAAGGTGTACGTCACCCTCACTTCCAGCAGGGAAAGGCTTCCCCGCACTGCCAGGAAGCTGCTCCCATTTCCAAGCTGATTTAAATCAACCTGCTCTTGTTCACATCAAACCAGCATCGAGGAAGTACCACAGTGACACTACGGCAATTCCCTCCCTACTTACAGGGATGAAATGTTTTGATTCTCCACCGCCTTAAAACACAACCACCTCAAGGCTAGAGAGTTGCGTATGTAAACGGCTGCCTGCAGGCTCCTGAAGCCACTGCTTACCATGCTGATGATAAACGCCTCGCTGTCCCCTGTCCTCCTGAGTCTATACCCATCTAATCTTTCTTGCCTCTTTCATCATAGACTTTTTGAAAAAAAGGTGCATTTGCAATTTATGCTGGACTCGGCGTGGTACCCGGCACAATCGAGGCCTCATCAACGCCTGGGGTCTCGCAGCACTACTCGTGAAAGTGAATACTTGGAACATCAAATTCAGTGCACCAGAAAGGAGAAAGACAGGACTAAGTCACAAGCAAAATCAATTTCTTTTCTGTAACTATACGGAAATCTTTCACTGAACTGTGAACTCCTAGCAAAATGAACTGGTTTTGATTCAGTTATCCTGAAGTTGGAAAATAAATTTTCCAATTATAAGTTATATATTTAGTATAGAAAACAAATACAACTATGCTCTGTAGAGAAAAGACCAAGAGCTACAAAACCTTTTGATGAGTTGAAGGAAATTGTTATTCAGTTTTGAACTTTTCTAATACATGACTTTGCAGAAGCTTTCAGGTGCTTCTTCAGACTTTGATTTATAACTCAGATTGTTAAAAAAAAAAAAATTAACTGAAACTGGCATTACTTCAGTTAATATCGGAATACCCTTGTTGGGTATAAACCAGAAGGTAGTCTGTTCCTTCACTTCCTAAGCTTTGTTTGATGGTTCAATCATTTCTAAGCCAGAAAAGGATATACACACCTAGAAGGCTATCAAGAATAATGTCCACAAATAAATGGCAATCTCAAAGTTCAGGGATTCAAGGTCTAGCTTTGATTTAAGCCACTACTACCTCCAGTTATTGACTCTATCCTACAGCCCCAGGCTACCATCCCAAACAGAAGAGTCGCTATAATAGACCATCTCAGGTGCTTTAACGCAGAGAGTACGCAGCACTGAAAGAGCAATGAAGTTTTAAGTGAAGACCGAGACCGTACACAGAAGTAGCTGCGTTGCAAGCTCACATTTCCACATGACAGCTCCGCAGGGATGACAGCGTTTGGCAAATGAAAACTAACAAGGCAACTCTGGGGCTCTAACAATATTTTTGCTGCCTATAAATCCAGTTAACGAAGACGCTGCAGACGCTCTGACCCTGTACATTTTTCTTAGCCACTAGCACCAGTTCTTTTCAGAAAGGACTCAATTTCTGCGCAACTCCGTCCGTCATTGACTCGTGTTCTGAACGGCTGGACTTGAGCTATGTCTGTGTAAGCAGAATCTGCCTCCACGCATTCGTTCTCTATCCCCAGAACGGCTGCTGCAAGAATGCAAATCCTATTTGGAAGGATTACTTGCCACGCAACAGCCAGAGGCCCTGTCCAAGGCTGGGCTCCCTGCCTTGCCAAGAAGCACAAACGCAGAAACTCCAATTCAGAGAAGGCTGCGACTAAAGCCAGGAAGGTGGCAGACCAAAATGGTATTCTCATTTCACATACGCGGAACCAAAGCTGCGTTCCCCTCTCCTCCATTATATCAGGAATTTGCACTAAAGCTGGGGGTGTCATAAAATGTAAGTGTGAAGATGTTGAAACAAGAAAGCACAGACCAGGCCAGTGTTTATACTCGCAGAAGCTGGCAGTAAGTGGTGGCAATACAGATTCCACTGGAGCATCTGTGTGTGGACGCCTGGGGTCACACAAGCATCCGGGGGGCGAAATAAAACTCTTTAGAGAAGTGTCTGCTATCTAGATCAGATCTTACAGGGGTTTATGGTCTATGTACACTCCTCCCTAACAACAATTAGGGAAAATTCTGGAATGTCCCAAGTACTCAAGTGTTTGAATGTGTTTTTGCTTGTATTTGCTATCGCTTATCTTTGCATTTTCTAAATACTTCACACATTTCATTCCTGTTATTTCAGCATACAAGGGAGCACCTCCTGTTTCTGTAGGACCCAGTGCCACAGTCTGTTACATTCGCCGCCTTAGGAAGAGGATTTCTTCGATTTAGTTCTTCCACAAAAGAGGAAGAGGCACGTATCTCATGCTGTGAAAACGGCAGACTGGGTAACGCTGCTGGCCAGTATTTATGTACAGAATAGAAACGATGGCAGCGCATTGCCCCAACACAGATGGTTCCCTCATCATTTAACACTGGTTGGTGAAAATGAAGAAATGGAGTGTCACTCTGATGTCAGCTGAAAGTCCTCTCTGGGTTAAAGGAAACATCAGCTAAGACCAGTTGTAACTGTCCCTTTTTGCAACTGCACAGCTACCTGATTTGAGGTCCTGAGTAACACAGAGCCGGTGTTGTGGTTTTGCATTTGCTCTGTAGCAATCTTGGGTTGATCAGCATTGTTAGAATATGAAGAAGTCCCACACAGCCATCTCCCAGACATGCGGAACTACATCATTTTGGAAATGAGAAATTTTACTTTAAAATTACGATTGCTTCATGTCTTTCTCAAGTTTTTCTACCAGTTCCAAGTAAGTTTTTGAAAATCTGTGGTTTGTACCTTCTCTGAAAACAACTCGGCAAAGTTGTAAACAAACCATCAAATCCTGAAAGTGAAAGAACACTTAAAATTGTACAAAGAAAATGGCATAACTTGCATCTGCAGTTAGAGACATTTTCGGGCATCCAGTTTACAAACATTTTCTCTTGATTAAGATCCTGCACTAAGTAGTACAGGTTTCAAGTCTACTTCAATCTATACCAATTAATAAGCACATAAAAAAAGATGCCTTAGGTGAGTGGGAAGGTCTCCTATTAGCACATGCTAAAAATAGACAACCTGTAGAGCCATCTGAACAGATACTTTACATAATAAAAGTTTGAATTTTACAGGCCCTGAGAATCCACATTTGTCACTGACTTTTGAAAGCTGAGGTCTTTTTCGGTCTGAACACAGTCCAGTTACACATTAATCGTATGCCAACGTTATTAGCGGGAAGTCACTAGACCGAACAAGCTTTGGAGAACACCTCCATCGCTATCTCGGGCAGTGCCGCAAAAGAGCGCTGCGCAGAACAGAAACAAATCAGCAGAAAAATGCTTTTGTGTCTTACCTTGTAATGGGAAGAGCAGACGCCTTCAAACATATCTATATCCATACAGTCCATTGGCGCGGATCCTCCTGGTAATAGCAACTCTTCCAGCTTCTTGTCTTCTTATTTTCAATCTGCCAGCTGGTGCAACCTGTAAATTTACAGAAGTGGGTGTGTTATTCCAAGATGTTTATTCATCTCATTCTACAAGGCACTCAATTTAAATATATATGGCTTCGTGCCATGTGGCTCCTATTGCTCTCCAGAGCTTTCAGTGTAATGGATTATAGACCACAAGGTTTCTGTAGGTTATTGATTTTTGGGCATATAAGTAGAGAGCTCTTTAGGATTTCTTTGCAGACTTTCCAGAACATCATATTCCATATATCTTAGATATTTGAGAACATGCTCCTACCTTATGAAATTCAAACACTTTAATGTACAAAAAAAAAAAAAAAGGCATAACTTGCACCTCTGAATTGTCAAGTTCTGTGTCAGTTTATCTGTTAAAGGTTGATTCTTGTGAAATGGGACCGGGTTACATTTAAATGCTAGCTCAGGAACGCTACTAATTTGAGAAACTGGAGGTTGACAGAGTGGCCA
>NW_009636126.1:0-9029 GCF_000690535.1 Cariama cristata
AGTAACCCCATATGTTAATTGACGACCTCCAGTAACACCATTTGTTATTTGATGCCCTTGAATGACCCCTTAGCCAAAATTTTGGAGTAAAGTTGACCTCTAGTAACCCCATATGCTAATTACTGACCTCAAGTAACCCCACATGTTAATTGGTGACCTCGAATGACCCCTGAACTGAACTTTTGGGGCAAAGCTGACCTCTAGTAACCCCATCTGTTAATTGATGACCTTGAATGACCCCCAGCCAAAATTTTGGAGTAAAGTTGACCTCTAGTAACCCCTTATGCTAATTAGTGACCTCGAGTAACCCCGAGCCAAAATTTCAGGGCAAAGTTGACCTCTAGTAACCCCATATGCTAATTACTGACCTCAAGTCACCCCCCCCATATGTTAACTGACGATCTCGAATGACCCCCTGAGCCAACTTTTGGTGCGATTTTGACCTACAGTAACCCTATATGCTAAATATTGCTCTCTAGTAATCCCGTATGTTAACTGGTGACCTCGGATCACCCCTAAGGAGAAATTTTGGGGCAAAGTTGACCTGGAGTAAACCCCACATGGTAATTGGTGACCTCAGCTGACCCCTTAGCAGAAATTTTCTGGGTAAAGTTGACCTAGCGTAACCCCAGCTGGTGATGACCCCGTGTTCTAATTGTTGACCTCCGCTGCCCCCAGGCGTCGATACGCCGTGTCTGTGACTTTGAGGTCACGCTCTTGCCCCCAGAGCTCATCTCTGGTCACCCACGCACCAACGTTACCTCCACGGGCGAGCTCAGGCCCATCCCTTCCCGTGTTTGTCACTCAGAGGTCCCAAAGAGCCCACAGGGTCCCTTGAAGTCACGTGGGGACCAAAAGTGCCTCGAGGACATCCACTGAGGGCATCTTGGTACTCAAAATGACTTTTGGGCTCTGCTGGGGCTCAAGAATTAGGTCCTACCATCATCTGGCATCCCCTACGTGTCTGTGTCACCAAGGTACCAGTTGCGTCCCTTGGGGTGACCCAAGGTCAAGCCTTGCTGAAGCGTCACACCTCAGCCGCCTGCAGCTGCTCTCCAGCTCCGGTGTCGGAGCCGGACTGGGATGCAACCCCTCGACGAGCCGGATTTCAGGCTCTTCCCGAGTGCAGCTTTCAGGTAACGACCTTTTGAGAGCAGCACACGACGGACAGAATGGCGACTCCCATGGCCCTTCCCCGCTAACCCCCCGACAGTTTAACAAAAGGGTACGGTCAAAAATGGAAAACAGGCGTCAGCCCTTCTTTATTTCAGGAGGGAAGGATAAGAGGTGGCTTGTTTTGCTAAGAAAACTGTTGTGAGGTAGATGATAGGAAGTATCTTCCATCTGTGCGACTCCTTTACGTCAGAGAGTCTGTAAAGCTTTTGCAGAGGCTCGGTCCCTGAAGGCCTCCGATTTCATCCAGTCCGTCACTTCTTACCATGGCACCCTTCTTCTCTGGGCCTCTTGTAACTCACCGCTTGAGTCCATTCAGCTCCCCCTCAGTCACTTTCTGCGTTTGGCTACTAAAATCAGTTAATGGCACCTTACTTAGCAGTTGCCTTTTAGGAGGAAGCTACAAAGAGAATACATTTCCCGATACCCACCCTGGAGGAGCGGCAACATCTGCTTGGAGGCTCGCTGTCTTTTGCAAGACCCCTGGTGAGTTCTTTAAAGCTGGATTCATCTTGCTTCAAGTATTTTGAGATAAAATGCCCCAGCTCTCATTAAAAAAAAAAAAAAGACCAAAAAAAAACCCGAAACCCAAACAGTGAGGGGATTGGATGGGAAAAAAGACCATAATGCAAGTTATTCCAAGAGGGGAGGAGGGAGACTGGCTACAGAGAAGAAAATCAGTCAAGGCAAAGTCCCAATGTTCGGTTCCAAAGGCCCAGGCTTTGAACAGCACTAACTAAAGCCAGAAGAGCTCTTTTTCCAGCTTTTCCCTCCTTGCTTTTTTGTGAGCCGCATCCTGCTGGAGTTACTCAGAGCATGGAGACAACCAAACTCTGAAGCCCAAGACGACCCAGCTTCTCTCCAGGAACCAATATACAGATGAAGATGCTCCCATTTTGCATTAACCTGTTGAAAACCCAGAAGAAGCCCGTAAGCATCCAGCCAACCCCCAGGGGCTCCCCGCAGGGCAGGCACAGGGCAAGGCACCATCCCACACCAGCCACAAACATAAAGGAGGCACAACCTTACTAAAAATAATAAATATTGTTGTGGTACTTTTCAGATGCCTCTTAGAGGATGAGTAGACCCATAATTTGTAGCGTGCTTGGCCATGCCCTGCAACAAAATGTACCACAGGCTAGACCCTGCTCCCTTCAAATCAATGGCAAATCATACTGACAACGCTGCAACCACTACCTGACCATTTTATAAAACGCCATCAGCTTCTAGCTTCAGTTTCATCCCCACTCTGTGTTTAGTAGGTTTGCTCATCCTGTTGGAAAAAATTTATTCTGGCGCAACTCCAACAAAACCAGTGCTCAGAGCAGAGCATCCACTGGTGTCCATGAACTTTATGAGTCTGCCAGGCACCTCTGCAGAATGCAATATGCAGGAAAGCAAAATACCAGGTCCTCAGGTAAACTCTGGGCAAGTTAGGTAATACCAGTGGTGCTGGTTTGATTGAAAACCTTGTTTGGGCCTTTACTTAATAGGTTAGTTACAGAGCAGACTGCTTTTCATTACCATTTTAAATAGACATCACCACTGTAGTTAATAACTTTCATGGTATTTTTACCCTCCAGCAACTTTATTATTTATCCTTAAATTATGAATGTTCTGCTTTTCTCTGGCATCTTATATGTTGGGGGTTTGTTTGGTTTGCTTTGTTTTTTTTGCTAGAACTCTGTAATAAAACATCCAGGAGAACCACGTGCTTGCGAAAGAAAAAAAAAGCAATGGAACTGAAAGCGAACACCTACCTGGTCAGCAGGAGATCAGAAGTCACCTTCAGCTGCAATATTGCCGTGAAAGCCGTGCAGCGACGTTACCTTCACACTGACGCCTTAAGCCAGACAAAGGCTGTGGGTGCATGGGTAGTTTGTGCTGGGCAGGGGGGAAACACCTGAAATACTGCAGTTGCAGAATCCTTTCCAGCAGCATAAGTTACTTGTTGCTTGAATAACAAGCATCCGAGAATAAATGTCACTTCGAATTGTCCCAAGGGCTCACTGACACCACACAGCAACACAGTCCTTCACCTTCTGGAGCTTAGCAGTGCTGCCCCGTCCATGCCTGTAAGGACGGCCACCTACGTAAGCTGGAAATGAAATGAGAAGACAGTAGATCACCCTAAACAGAGTATGTTCCCTGTTGATTTGTGTTTATTCAACAGATAGAGCCAAGTAGATGATGTGACCTACATACTCTGGTTATAGTTTTCCCATCTTATTGAAATTTAATGTTTTGATAATCCTAGGTGCTCCTTTGGGACACTGGGCTTAGTCTGTGGCGAGATCTCAGCTTGCAGGAGCTGGATCCTAAAGTTAGTTCCTCAGATAAAACCCTATGGAAGTTGCAGGGCTGAAGGCAGAAGCCTGGAAATAAGCGGTGGTGGAAGAAACATCGAAAAGCAAATTCAGCCGGTTACTTGTCAGGAAGTCGTAGCTACTTAGGCTTGTGAAAGGAAGAACATTGAAGAACCGGAGTGCAACTCTCTTATTTAAATATATTGGTTGACTGAAGTGGGAATATTCAAAGCAGATTTTTCTCCCATTGAGCAAGTACCAGCTGCTGCATCAGGAAGAAGCACAGGAGAGCTGACACAGCTGGTTCCCTCCCTTGTTATGGTCTCAAAGCACCCCAAAGGCTGCCCTAGGCTCTGCCATCTGGTAAAAGATCCTGAAGGATGAGAATTGGTGATGACGACTCCAGTAACACAAACACCACTCATCTCCTCTCCTGCCTTGATATGACTTCAGAAGAATTTCCTTATGGATGTGGGATGCCTTTCAAATCTATCCAGAGTATTTTAATACGTGGAAAATTCAGTCAGGCTATGGCATCTCCAACTCAAAAAATAGCTCGTTCTTCTCCTTCTCTGCCACTTCTGCATCAGTAAAGCTACTACTGGACCTTTGGTGTTTAGTCAAAGAGCAGCAAAACTTGTTGGGAGCCAGGAGTTGCTAAATGATAAAGAGCTAAACAGAATGAATGTGACTCAGTAAGGTCTAAATGAGATATCAGCAGCTAAAAAATACAAACATCAGACAAAAGATTAGAAACAACTGGATGATATCAAAAAACAGTGAAGTATTGGTCTCGGAGCAGAAAACCTTTCTGACAAAAAAAATGTGTAAGTGTTCAGAACTAACCCTTAGAGGAAACGCTGGCAGCCCCTTGATGGAGCAAACTTACAGAACCACTAGAAATTCAAGGCAATACAGAAAAAATATTCAGTGAAAGTCATCTAAGAAGTGTGTGCCATTTCAAACTTCTGTTAGTGCTGGGTACCGTGGGACTCTGAGTTCTGAGCAAGCTATAATTAGAAAGCAACACAGGCCTCAGAAGTTATTCCTATTTCAGCTATTTCTAAGGCACTTTTAATTGGCATTATTCAAATACAAACTCCCCCAGATATGAGTAATGACACAGTCTTCATCTCTGTCCTAAATTATTCCAAGTTTCTCAGTGAGAGATTATTTTAGTATGAGCCAGTTATCTCCTGTTGGCCATTTAAAATAATGAGAGAGCAACTTTGGCAGATTCTGAGCTCAGCCTTCTTGAATCATAGAATGGTTTGGCTGGAAGGGACCTTAAAGATCATCTGGTTCTAAACCCCTGCCACGTGCAGGGACACCTTCCACCAGACCAGGTTGCTCAAAGCCCCATTCAGCCTGGCCTTGGACACTCCCAGGGATGGGGCATCCACAGCTTCTCTGGGCAACCTATGCCACTGCCTCACCACCCTCACCGGGAAGAATTTCTTCCTAATATCAGTCCCCCCCTCCTCAAGTTCAACGCCTTGCCCCCTGCCCCTGCCACTGCCTGCCCTTGCAAAAAGTCCCTCCCCAGCTTTCTTTTAGGCCCCCTTAGGCACTGGAAGGCTGCTCTAAGGTCTCCCTGCAGCTTTCTCTTCTCCAGGCTGAACAACCCCAACTCTCTCAGCCTGTCCTCACAGGAGAGGTGCTCCAGCCCTCGGATCATCTTCGTGGCCTCCTCTGGACTTGCTCCAACAGGTCCATGTCCTTCTTGTGTTGCAGGCCCCAGAGCTGAAGGCAGTAGTCCAGGTGGGGTCTCACCAGTGTGGAGCAGAGGGGGAGAATCCCCTCCCTCAACCTGCTGGTCACGCTGCTTTTGATGCAGCTCAAGATACGGTTGGCTTTCTGGGCTGCCAGTGCACATTCCTGGGTCTTGTTGAGCTTCTCATCAACCAGGACCCCCAAGTCCTTCTCCTCAGGGCTGCTCTCGATCTGTTCTCCACCCCGCCTGTGTTTGTGCTTTGGATTGCCCCAACCCGTGTGCAGGACCTTGCACTTGGCCTTTTTGAACTTCATGAGGTTCACACAGGCCCCCCGCTCCAGCCTGTCCAGGTCCCTCTGGATGGCATCCCTTCCCTCCAGCGTGTCAACCTCATAACACAGCTTGGTGTCACCAGCAAACTTGCTGAGGGTGCGCTCAATCCCACTGTCCATGTTGCCAACAAAGATGTTAAACAGCATTTAATGTTTTCCCTTCCCCAAAGACGCCGCTTTGCTCTACCTTATTAACTGCCATAAATGGCTTTTACAGAAAGAATGAGAATTCGAGTACGATGCATCACACAGACCAGGGAATATGAATCAGCATCGTTCATCCCACTGCAGCATAACACCTCACAGTGAAAACCACAAGGGGAATCTGAAAAGCGACAATTTTGGCTCCAGATTAAAAGAATTCTTGAAATTTCAAGGAAATTAAGCCTGAACTTTAGGTTTAATTAATCAGTGAGGCAATTATTACATGCAAATATTGGTTTTGGCTCCAGACCCAAGTATTTCCAAAATATCTGAAGCTGTTATTTTGGTTAAGGTATGGTTCTGATAATAACTTATGCATTGTAAATGCAAAGGATTACAAGATAATATCAGAAATAAGCACCTATAAAATAGGTGTTTATTCTGAATATTCTTTTCACTGTAACGAGTTACAATATTCTTATATCAATGTCAGCTCTTTGATTCAGTGGTGTCAAGTACCTTAGAAACACTGCAGATGGGGCACATTTATCAATAAAAATCAGCTATTTTTATTGAGCCCTTTTTACAGTAGATAGCTCTGTCAGCATGCCAAGTGAGGTCAAAGTTAACAAGGTGGCAATGACACCTGTATTCGTGTCCTCCAGTCATTTAAAAGGTCACCACATTTCTACTTCATCACATTTAAAATACAAATGAATTTCACAAATTAAATTGAAATCCATAAGCAATTAAAAAAATTGTGAGTCAAACACTGTTATCACAGTATTAGAACACTGGACTGGAGTTTCATTGCTTTGGTAACGTAGCAAAAAATAGTCCTGTAATTGACACAGGATAGATAGCTGGAAAGGAAAATAATGAAGTTGCCCAGGGTGAATTTGAAGCAGTGAAGTCTTAACTAAAGACAAAATAATTGGAAAGTTTTAGCTAAGAAATAATGGGAAAATGAACAGAAGACTACCATAGAAATAGCTTGTGTAGGCTTAGATAAAAAATAGAGCAATTTAGACTTGAAGACAGCATTGGCAGTGATTAGAAAAGTAGAGACAGAAAATTAGAGAAAATGACAAAATGTTATGCATAGATGCCGCCCTCTTTTAAGTCATTGTTTTCTATGGAGTTGTTCAGAAAGTAAGATACAAGTTGGGAAAGGGGGTGAAGAAATGAGGCTGCAAATTGCAGACATTCTTCCTTTAAGGAAGAGCAAATTATCTCTGGATTAACGCTCTCCTCTGCTGCTGGGGTGCATAATGCGTTTTCTGCACTGTTCTGTTTCTTCACCTGTCAGAACGTGGACAGCAATACAGGCACGCACCGCGGTCTGCCCGAGACCCGTGCATGCACCCCACCAATGCTTCACATGTCCCCAGGCACAGGACTTAGCACCAATGCAGAGCAAAGCTAGTCGGCAACAAGCGTGCAAGGGAACCGCATGCCTATTTTGCAGCCCAAATCTGATGATTGCATAGGCGCAGCTCAATCGAGCAGCTGATCTGGGTATTGGCTATGGTATTTCTCTGCAATCCTCAGTTGAAACTACTGTCTCAAGTGAGTTGGCTAACATTCAGAAGAAATGGGTACACCATCAAATTAATCTTTTTTTTTTTTCTGGACAAATTTCTGAGAAAGTAGGAGTACACCTCCGGAACAATATGCGTGGCATCTCTACACTTGTTACTGGGATCTGTAGGTTTCATTCACTCTGTCATCACCACTATTTTACTTATCACATCTCAACCTTTCAGCCAGCTAAATCCTTGAAACAAACTGGGCAGGAGAAACAGAATCATGTAAGCAAAGTATTCTTCTGTAGTCTGCAAGTGTTTTGCAAAGAGTTCACATTGATTTGAGTACCTAACTTGTGTGAGCATTATAACCGAGAGGGCTTGGCTGTAGTCCCACCTGACAAGAAAGAGGTTTGGGCACAGCCCTCATGCCTGGCTCAGTTTCACCCAGCCTGTGATCCGAGTGGGATGCAAAGGCGACTTCTTTCTTTCTATAAGCATTCCTTATTCAGGAGTAAGTCGTCATCTGCTGTGAGACAAAACAGCTTCAGAGATTCCCTGTTCTTTGCTTCCTAAGATGCTGTTCAGCTTGGTGGGGAGCTGCTCCAGACACCCCTGTCTGTGGGTACCCTTCACCAGTACGAATGAAGTGGCCTCGAGCTGTAGCTCTGTCCTGTACCCACCACCTTACCCTCCCCTGGGAAAGGTATACTAACCACATTTGCAGTTTTGCAAGAGTGGTGTGTATGGGCATTGCAGGGGAAGACATCAGAGGCCCCAACTTCAGCAGAACAAAGTAGGTAAACTTCCAGAGACATCTGTTTTGCTGAAGCTGCTGCTCAGTATATCAGAGAAGGAAAAGATCTCCCCCCTGCTGTCACTTCCCTCGTGCCCCTTCACAAAGGCAATCTGTAAACTGGAAGAGCATAAAGGGCGACATTTAGAAGGATGTAGTAGTTTCGGCACATTATGAGTAATGAGAAACAGCACACCTAACCTCATAGGATACAGTTACAGCAGCAATATTTTTTTAATCAGCTAATCCCACTGGTTCCAATTTTCTGCAGACTGTCCAGTCTTTGCTTAGATATTTTCTTTGCTCCAAATTTTATTTTCTATGAATTGGTGCAGATGTGCTTGCAGAGAGATTTTTCATCAAGATATGCTGTTAACTCACAGCTAAAAAGCTGTCAGGAACACTATACTCTTTTTAATAGATGATCCTTTCATAAAAGACACATTTAAAACCATCAGCGATACCCGTGATCAAAAATATATAATACATAGATATAATAGAACTATCCTTTTCTATAAAAGGTAGGGAAGATCTCAGATAAAAGATGCCAAACCTCTAGCCTGGTAATATGCATATGTATCAGCATCTTACAGTATTTGTTCATTCAGTGTTAAAATTGATTGAAGATGGTTACTAATAACCATATCATTTGCTCCTCCCTCTTCTCTCCACTCCTTTAAATAACCTTTCATAATTTTTTTTCCTTCAGTATTTCTACCCCAAGGTTAAAGCTTTTTATTTCCACCCAGTAGCTGAAAATGGGATTTTGAAATAAGCAGTGGTGGCTGCAAGGATTGCAGCAAGGTTGGATGAACAATTAAGATAATGGTGGGACTATCCAGCTGAATAATCATTTAGATAATGATTGCTGTCTTGGAACATTGTATGAGGTATGGAATAAAAGGAAAATCAAAAGGAATTTCCTTTGAATAGATGTTTGGCATGGCTGAGTGCTGCAGCAGCATATCTGAATGATAAAGGACGCTCACTAAGACAAAAGCAGTATTCTTTGCTAGAGAAGAGGAGGATTTGTTGCTC
>NW_009636126.1:9060-19459 GCF_000690535.1 Cariama cristata
CCCCCCCCCCCCCCCCCCGATTTATATTTCAAATGCAAAGTGTTGCTTTCTTGGATGCTCAGTTATTGTTTGTAAAGATATGCTCCAAAAGAAAAAAGAAAAAGAAGTGTTGTTACCTTTGTTGTGCCAGAGGACAGAGGTAGAAACAAGCTGCAGAGAGGGTGTACTTGGGAAGCCTGCCCAGGAGGAACCAGTCTTTGCGCTGATTCTCTCCAAGGTAACAAATAATGGCTTGAGGCAGAAGGAATATGGGCTATAAGCTGTGTTTGATTACCTGGCTATCTGGGCTTAGAGACTTCCTGGGGCAGGTACAATACTATTGCATCCCCTGATTTGAATTTGTTAATCCAGTAGATTTACATTCTCTGAGAAATGGAACTCCAGACCTGTTAACTACACCTTTTTCTCAGGGAGCCAGATTATAAACTTTGTATTTCACTTACTCACAGCTGCTGTGAGTCACCGAGGTGTCACAGTCATAAACGCATTGGGATCCTAAAGTGTTTATCACTGTAGCACCACCTCTTGCAACCCAACAGCCTTCTCAATTACATTTCCAGATATTTATTACTTGGGATAAGTTTGGATCTATATTGTTTATTGAAACTAGTCTTAATTTGTTGTTTGGTTTTGGTTGGTTTGGGGTTGTTCTTATAAGAGTTTACTAACCAAATTCCAGGAGTATGCTTATTAATACATAGGTTCAAATTTCTTACGGTTTAAGGATCTGCTATTTTGGGTTTTGCTTCAGTCTCCAGGAGAACCAAGTCTTCCTTTTTCGTTAACCGTAATGAGGCAGCAGTCTATCCCCAAAGCCTAAATGACATTCTTCTGAAATAGTTCAGGCAGAATATATTGAACATGCATTCCTTGCAATATAGTTGCTAACAAAAGTAATTATTTCAAATGACCTTTGCCAGGCTCTGTGTTTACCAGGGGTATTAATTAAACTTCCATGAAAAAGTCCACAAGGATTACGTGAGAACCAGGAATAACATCCCTCTGACATACCTGGCTTACTTTGGTTGTCATTTAACTGACAGTACAAGCTATTTGTGACCTGTCACCCTTTTCATTAGTCAATCTAAAAACTCAGTATTCTTGGCTTAAAACTCCAGGTAGAATTATAGACATCTAGCAATTTTCCATTTCACTCAGTGTGATACAAACCATCAGAAGCTCTGAAGGTGCTTAGACGTCTGCTTTGGCTGGCTGATATTGTGTTTCTTGTGGTTCTAAGCAAGATTAAAAGAAAACTGACTTATACCAAATGATCTGCCTATCAAACTAAGACTGATTTTTCAACAGTTTCATAAGTACAATTTTAGCACTTGTGTATAACCTTATGATTTTGGCTGAGAGAGGTAAACCTTACATGCCTGAAAATATGCAATCCTTTTGACTGTGAGAGGTGTATTCTTCTGTTCTACAAAGCAGTAACTTAACCTATAAGCTCAACAGCCTACCTTTACTATTTCAGTAGCATTGAAGGAGGAGAAGAGAAAACAGTGGCAACTATCTTTGGGTCCTCATGCCCCAGGTTAGAATATATTAAAATGTACTTTTCTGTCCTCTGGAAATGGCCTGACTTGGAAATAGCAAGGTAAAGAAAGCCAAATTGAGTGAAATTTGACTCTAGAGGCAGTAAAACATATGCGACACAACATAAACTCCTTCATGCCTTCCACTGAGGAGCCTTCCTTAGCTAGAAGGGCTGTCACTGTAGCCATCAGAGTTTGCATTAGCCAAAGCTCCACCCTGCAAGTCTCACAAACAAGCTTGTTTTGTTATGCTGCCTGTCACCCCAGGTCCCATTGGTCCAGGAAGTTTGTATTTCCATGTTTGTCTACAAAGTCTGGGAATTTAAAGTACAGGAAAGTGTACATCTGTCATTGCTGAAGTCTTAAATGAGACCTGCCTTGGGGAGCACCTTGCTCGTACCACGTGGCGGACTTGCCCCACGGGACTTTACAGGGCACCTTCTGGAAGAAGGAAGGATGATTCTGTATAAACTTCATTAAGATCTCTATTTAATTCTGCATTCCCAGTAAAGTTTTAACTTACAACAGACAGGAGCAGATAGTAAGCTGAACACTTCATGTAATTCATTAATCCAATGTTTTACATTTTTATTTGAAAAGGAGCGTCAAAGCACACTAAAATTGGATATAAAGAAAACAGAGGGTGAAAACAAAAGCGTAGAGAGACAGATAAGCTAGTCCAAGATAGGAAGAAATGCAAATCTCCTACAAATACATTGGAAAGAAAAACATACTGGAGAATTTAAATGACTAACTGAACCTAATTTCTTTTGTTATCAGTCTCAATAAGCAAAGAGGTTTTTTGTTTTTCTCTCCCTTCACATTTTCATGGAATACTCTTTAGAGCAATTTAAAGATACTTATATGTTCTCCAAGAAGTCTGAAGCATTGGCCTCTTTACAATTATCCAGTTTATAAGGGAGAAGAAGATTGAATCAGACCTCCACAGTAGGGAGGGATGAATGGAGTTTTCTCCTAAAATGATGCCTTGTTGAATCTTGTTGCAATGAAATTATGATTAAACTACAGCAAAGAGGAGGTATATATGTATAGGGACCACTATTGCACATAAACACAACTATAACTCACTATATTTTATTTTGATCACAACTATAATACAAATATTCTCCTGTATGACAGCTTGGATCCAATAAGGAGATAATTGGGGATAGGAGCTAATGTCTTGTCAAAGTGATATAGATTCTTTTTGAAAAAGACATCTGGTTTAAGTGCTCAATGCCAACTGAATCCTTATAACCAAAGGCAATAATTGCTTGCCGCTGATGTGTATCCATGAATAATTGAGGGACTTGCCTTTCTCTATCCTTACTTTGGCTCCCGGGATTGAAGGGACCCAGGCTTTGCATTTATTAAATAGATCTAATCTTAGGTTTATTTAATTTCCATTTTTATTGCATTTATGTTCTCTGTTCTCATTCATGTTAACATTCTTCCCGTATTGTTACATACAGAGCTGTGTGTGTAACAGCACCAAAACAAAAATGTGCCTGAAAGCATGCCTTGTTTCTAGTCCTTGCATTTCTTTAAAAAACACAACTTGGTGGGTTTTCAGGGGAATCTATGTCTGAAGCATCTATAGAAGAGCACTTCAAGTGACAAAAAGGCATTTATAACAAATCATACTAGTCAGTAGGGTTTCCTTTCCTTCTAAAAGAAGAAAGTCCCCATAACAAGCCCTTGGGTTATATTTCACAGTATTTTTTTTAAGTCAAGAAACTGCAATTACGGTAAGTTAAGCTTCCTTTTCTTTATGCAGAGTTAGAATGTGCTACAGGCTAGCAAACTCGTGTTTTCCCTATGTTTATTAAATCCAATGGCTGAAAAGGCATGTTTATTCTTGAGAGGTATCCTTATCAAAACCTCTGCATGTGAATTTTAAAAGAGCATTTTACCTTATCAGTCAAGCAACACAATCATTGTCATATTCAAGATAAAATAAAGAGCCTGAAGACAATTTTATATAAGCACACAACCACACACACACATATATCTGTGTAAAATATAGTAATATTATCTTTTATATCTGTTTAGGCTCAGACAAGGGTTGTTAACAGGCAGTCTTCATGGCACAGGTAGACCAACAGTGGAAGGAATTTCACCCTTTTCTAAGCACTCGGTACTGAACAAGCAAATACTTATCTAGGATTTGCTCCTGCTTCCTTTTAACTCAGAGTCAAAAGTGTCGAGAGGAAGAATATTAGATTAACTCTATCCTTTAAAAAATATGCAAAGAGCTATATACTTTAGCTGTTGACCACTGCTAAATGCCATTTAATAGGTTAAATGAATGCAGCATGCAAAATTTATATATGTCCTTACAGTTCTTCAAGAATATGCTATACATTATTTAAAGAATAGTAATGTTAGACCTTTGCTGACCATTCAGAATGAAGGATTAATTATCTAGGAGTAGAAAACAGCTGAATATGCTAACATACTTGTTCACTCTTTTTGAGCAGTAATTTAGGAAAAGATTTCCACCTTAATTTTGAAACCTTACTGTATTTCTGCAATTACTCAGCACTCCCATAGAAATACAGGAAAGAAAAAGCTCTAAAGTGTAAATGGATTAAGACTGAAAAAATAGGTTTCTATCTCCAACTCATCCCCTCTCTTAAATCTTCTAAATTATCGCTTCCATATATAAGAAACAAATGTGCAATTCCTGGTTAAAGAGGGATGAAATAAATATTTGAGATTTTTCCTCTGTTCACATGCAATTTGCAGGTGAAAACAGAAGTTACTTCACTGGCTGTGGACATTGCAGTGAGCTTCCAGTGGCTACTTGGTTAAATACTCAGCAGAGTAATTTCTAAGGGAGATGTTCAAAAGGACCCCTGCTCAAAATCCTGTCTAATGTCATGGTTGGGACATTCACTTTCAGTACTGACCACGTGGTTCAAATCTGTGCTCCTGACCAGGGAGGAAAGGGATATAAAAATATCACGAGTATTTGGCATGTGGGTAGAGGGGTAATGCTGGCTTCTCATATTTTTGAGGAAAGATAGGAGCCACTTATACACTTAACTGCATGCAGCATAGGAATCCGAGACAGTAAAATGGCACAGGCACAGAAACAGCTACTGTAGAATAACAGAAAAATTAAGTGTTCTTATCCCTGATCAGAGAGGCGCCTAACGGCATAAAAAAAGAAATAAACTACCTTGCATTCATCAAATTTATCACAGGTGAAGAGCATGCACATGGAAGTTTATCACAAAATCAGCTGCTTTAGTACATTGGCGGCAAGTTACCTCCCAGTAACTCCTTATATCTCAAAGTCCTCCTTACATTTCTGGTAGGATTTAAGCCCCAGCCTCTCCTTAAGATCTTCAGAGGCTATCTCAGATATCTCTCTGCTCAATGCAATTGAGTTTTTTATCACGTACGCTGGTCCTGCAAGTACAATTTTCTTCTTGCTTTGTACAGGACGTCCTAGGTCCCTTCTACAGAGGTTCGCCGGTGAGGCAGGGCCTTGGCAAGCGGCCGTCAGTGCCTCACCAGCTTCTGCAGTAGTGCATGGAGACCCTGACAGTTTAATTTGTCACACAAAAATCAAATTGCCTATTCTCATTCTGCCTGCCACGCCTACACAAGGACATTTGGCCACTTGCTTTTAAAATGGTGAGTGTGAGCACGTTACATTAACAAAAGTAGAAGACAGTATTTTTGATGGAGCTTGTTTTGATCTAGGCTACTGCCTTGCCTTGCAGATCTGGAGCCTATTGATAAGAGCAGTCTGTCCTTGGGCTTAAAACTGAAGACATGACATTTTTGTTAATGCTGTTAATCTCATTAGATATCTGCCCAGAAGTTTTTCTACAGCAGAATGAGCCAGAGAGTAGAATGGTTATGGATTTTTTGTTAACTTGCAAAGCTTTTTCGCCAGCTTTGGAGCATTCACAGCCACCAAAATGAAGCAACTTATACTCTGCAAACCCCTGTAAGCCCAGCATAACTTACGACATAAGGCAATTCCAACTGATTCAATAACATGAAGGCTACTTTCAATTTGTTCAAATGGTGTATAGACCGCTTTCTATAGAAGAATAGCTTAACAATTTAGGTTATTTCAATAAATTGTTCACATTCAACTAAGTTTTCACCATCTGTTCCACCTTACAATTATAAATGCAAGCAAACATTGTTCACAGTTTCAGTTGGGGTACATTCATTTTCCTGCATAGTGCAAGCCATACATCTGTTTTCTGGCAGGGAACGTAGACTCAAACCGGGAAGATTTTCCTCTTCTAATACTACAAATTCTTTGAGAAGACCATAGTAGTTTTTAGATTATAATGCAGTGTTTGTGAAGAGCACCATGTAAAGTACAAAGTGTATAAATGACGTTTGAGAGCAGCAGTCCCCTTTCACATCCTCCCCTATGTCCCTAACTCACTCTACTTGTGTGCCCGATAGATCATAAAATCCACTAGCGAGGAAAACAACTGTAATGCAAAAAGCCTCAAAGGGGATACTCTGATATATTCTCCTTGTCTTTTCTAATATTATAAAATTTTTTAAAAGATAGAAAATGAATAATATCTCTCCATGCTGAGAATTCAAAACAATGCTCATTCTCTTTCTGGGATTATGGCTGTTTAAAGAATTAACTTCAAAGCACCAGTCCAAGTAGATCTCAGCCCTTTTGTACCAAGGAAGCTGTCGTGTAGCAGAATCAGCATCTGTGCAAAATGATGCACTTTCTTTTCTAAAGGAGCTCCTCTTTCAGGTCCTTTCAAAAACTCAAAATGAGCTGTCATAAGGAAGCCCAAGAGGATTTTCCTGTTTGTATCTTTTTTTTCTTTTCACTGCCAGTGTGTAGTATTAACCTCTAGCTCACTCTGCTTGCAAAAGGCAGCCTTGCAAAATGATAGGTATGGGTCACACAGTAGTTACAGTTATTGAACTATCAATATTCAACTGTTAATTAGTTGCTAATGGTGCAATTTGACCTGACAATATTTCAGCAAAAAAAACTCTCCTGTTTAAACATTCTTGACAATCTTATTTTCTTCATATATCAAGACCAGAGCAATAAAGTCTGTTATTTTTCTGTCTTTATTTCTTCACCCAAAGATTTCCTTCAGGACAGTGTGGTGATGGGTAGCAGGAGACAAAGTCTCTCATCTGTAGGATTCAAATCTATTATTTTCCATTACTAGATTTTAGCATGTCTTGCAGCGCGTAGACATTTCTAGCAGAACACGTTTACCACAAAACCCCACCATTGCAATTGCTGTCTGTCCTACGCAGACTACCTATGCTAGGCTACAGAATTCACAGTCTTGCCAGCATTACAGGTTACAGACAAGAAAACACTGGGAGGGCCCTTTTTCTGTTAGCCTTCAGTCTATTTCTAGAGTGTAATAATTACAACTGGCTAACAAGTATAATAGGCATCAACAGAACAGAACAGATTTTTCTATTAGGTGATAAAAATTAGAGTAGCATTCTGTGGCAGAGTTTTCATTGGCTATGACAAAATTTTCACTGGGAAAATCTTATTACATTTTAATTAATGTAACCTTTTCTATATGCTCTCTTCAAAATCTCTGCTTCGATACTGCAGAGCTGAGACACAACATTGTTTAGACTTGTTTAAAAATAGCAGCAGAGTGATGAGCTACACACTTAGGATGGTAAACCAAACCATCTCGCATTATCCTATGGGACATCTCACACATCTGGTGAAATTAGAGACATCCCTGCATAGTCCTGCCTACTGATTCCCAGAGCAAACAAGCTCTGGGAATAAACTCCATAGTTCTCTTGAGTTTATCAGAGAAGATGACCAAAATATATAAGGACACTTCAGTCTCCTGCAGAAGAATATAAAAAAGGCTTAGACTAATAATCAACATTATCATAGGCTTCTGAAAGAGCTAATAGGATGGATTAATTCATGAATTAGGCATTTTGGCAGTTATGTGAACTAGGTAAGTACTATCAACCCTAAATTACACAGGGATAAGTGGACAGGCTAAATTTCCATGGCTAAGTTCTTGAGAGTCTATGTTTCATAGCCAGGACTTGATTTGCAGAGCAACTGGGTACACACAAAGCTACTAAAGACATTTAGGTGCTGCAAGAGGTTGATATTTCTGCATACTGTTCAGCCCAAAGCTGGACAGTTATACAAAAAGTCGAAACCATTTCTTAAAAATTGAACAAGGTGCCTTGCCCTAAACAAAACAGAAAACATCTCTCCCCATAATCAGTTATTAAACCAATTAAACCAATAAAAACTACGTATATGAAATAAAATGTACAAAGTTTACTATGGGCTCTAGAGTTATGAATTATTTAAGGCATATTATAATATCTTGAACATGTGTAAATGGATGTGGAAAGGAAGTTATAATCATATTTTTGTGATCATTATAAACACACTATCTGGGTGACAACCGATATTCTGCTACTACAAACAGCACAAAAATTTATTAGATGATTAAAATTAAACCTTATTCGTTGTTGGATACACTATCTGATGTCCATCAGGACAGCAGAACTACAGGTTTTCATAGACCCCGTGGAAAGTGTTTTGTCTTTTGCTCATAAAATCCTGAGATCTATTACAAAGAAAGAGGAATAAGGAAGCCTTTGTAACAAATGACTTTGCTAAAATAGAGGCTCATTCAAATACCTAATTTCAGTCTTAATCAAAAAGTTAGCATGGTAACCAGGTAGGACTTGGTTCTCATTCCTAACAATGCTTAGAAACCAAATATACTCTCATATTGAATACAATGAAACATGCTACCATGAGTACCATAATACCGTGAACATTTGTAGCACAAGTTTTAAGTACGGTTGACTTTTATCCAAGGAATACATTTGTTTTTATTGGATCCACTAAACAATGAGCTAATATCTTTTACTTTTTATGTATCTATCTATCTTACCCACTTTTCATTACTATCTTATGCTTAATTACCAATTCCCTTTAAAGGTTTATTTTTCTTTGCAGCTGAGAAAGGAAATAAGCACGCAGTCTAGATGCACCCTTATGGTCCTGTTCTTCTCCGAGGGTGTTCCAAAGCCAGAGTTAAGCAGAAGTGGGCCATGCAGGAGCTGACTACATTCTCCATCTTAAACAGAAGAGAATCAGGTCTTAGGCAACTGTTACAGCTCCATCCTTCTAGAGGAAATAACGTGCTGAAGATATCCCAATTCTCACAATCATCAAGATACAAAATTTATGCATGAAATAAGAAATTATGGTGGGTTTGCCACTGTGTCCTAAGCAGTTTCACTTTGCCTTTTGTTCATTCCCCTTCTACCTCTAATTTATATTGGAAACATTTATCTATATTTCCTACTACAAACTGTTGTATAAGTTAAATTCTTTGAGACATCAATTGAATTTTTACCAATGGGGGACTAAAGCAGTCTCAGTGACGAGGTCCACGTAAGAGAGCTAGGCATAGCTTCACCACACTTAACCCTAAGTGCCCTGCTATTGTCCATGCCATAATCTTCCCGATACAAGTACTAAAATTGTATTAATCCAGAGAAGCTGGCACTCTCAATTATCTAAACTCTTGGCAGGGAATCCTAAGGAGATGGGCTTAAGTTTCACCTCCTAAGAAGGAAAGGGCTGCAGGAAGGCTTTGATAGCAGAAATTTTAAGAACTTTATCTCAGACTGTGCAAGCGCATGCTCCTAGAAGCAGACTCCTGCTTTAAACAAACAATAGAAGGATTTGAAGCTCAGTTTCTCATCCTCTGGGTGGAAGCTATAAACACTAGGTTGGAAGAAAGAAAGAAGGGAAAAACACAGCACGTTTCCTCTTCCTTTCCCCTGTGTTCAGTATGAAATCTCACCTGGCTTTCTGTTCTAAGTGTATTCATTTGATCAGTCTTTGCAGGTGTTATTGGGAAGGGAAAATTTCATTTCTGAATCCCGCTGGAGATTAAACACCATGCTGCTCACTAAAGAAAAGACTTACGTGTTGGCTCAGTGGACGACTACTGAGGTATCCTAGTTAGCGGACAAGTAGGCTTCTGCAAGCTTAACTAGTTACTGGAAAGGCTTTGGAGAATCTATATTTTGGATTTAGCCTTTTAAAAAAAAAATCAGTTGAGCTTTGTGCATTCTGCAGTTACAAGAAAATTCACTAGCCACAGTCACAGGCAGTGGTTTCTATAGTACTACAGTTTCCTTCGCATGTGTCCATCAAAAGGAGTCAACAGGGGTTTCTCTAGTAATTGAGATCTGTGTGTTGCTGAATGCTGATAAGGTGGTTCCCCATGCACCAACACAGATTTTCTCTGTATTTCTAGACTCATTTAAAATGATTATGTAAAGTGATTTGGACTCCTGTCTAGTGAGATGCATTTCTGAAATTTCGTTCATATATCATAGTATGTTTTGATAAATACTGGAACATGTACCCCAATATTATGGTAACAGATGCTTTAGGAAAGCGAACGTAAGTGGCTGTAGTAGTCTAGATTGCACATATCCTGATGGAAAGGGATCAAAGAGGTTACTTAGTGGTGGGTTTTCGGTAATTTTATAGTGTTGGCTGGTTTCAGCTTAGTCCTATGAAGCACATCTCAGAAACTCTGCTCCTAACTTGCTCTACTGATTATCTTTTTGACTATTCTTTGCAACTTGATTCTGGAAAGACATCAAGGAATTTTCACATTATGATCCAAATAGCCCCACTGGCATGCTCATACCCAGAAACAAATGAAAAATCTAGGTCTTTCCAAGATCATAATATTATATATATTTTTATATATGATTATTATATATTATACATTATTATTATATTATTACATATTATTACATTGTATATATATCTTATTATTATACTAGAGATTTCCAAG
>NW_009636127.1:0-11913 GCF_000690535.1 Cariama cristata
ATGGGCTTTAAGGTCCCTTCTAACCAAACGAATCAATGATTCTATGAAAAGGGATATCTGGCAGATATGCACCAGGTAACTGAATCCCCGGACCGAGGCTCCAGGATGGAGTCCCTGAATTTACCCACATCCCGTGTCTGCAATGCAAAGCACCACGGATGAGCCTCTTCTGACTCACTGGGCTCAGGCAGCTGCTCTGGCCTGTCCCTGGCTGGGGCTCAACAGCACTCGGAACGCCCTGGGATTATTGCCCGGTGCCCAGTACTACCTTATAGCCCGATGTGGCTCATCTTGCAAAGCACCTCCAGTTTCCCTTGGGTTTTACCCTCAGCCCGAACCTTTGGCTGCCCTGAGCTGCCCTTGCAGGCTGCAAAGCCAGTGGTGGGGCTCTTCCCTTGCAAGCAGGGCAAGGTATGCACTCAGACATGCAATCACACACCATAGTTACTATGCACGCAAAGACCTGCTCCTGGACAGCCAACAATAAAATTCTGGTACCTCACTGGCAATTGGGGAAACAGGGACTGAACGACCCTTTCTGATGCAGAAGAGCAGCAACAGCTGGCACTGGCGAAGAGGGAGGAGAAACCTTGCTCTGCCCTTTCTGCAAATCTCTCCTCCTGCTTTCCAGGCTGAGCTTGTCCGAATCAGCATCATTTTCTGGCGAAACTGCATGTGCACTATTTCCCCTTGCCCCGCAGGAACTAATCCCAGCACTGCAGGTGCCATCTTCCCCTTCTGCTCCAGATACCTCTTCCCCATCTGCCCTGATGCCTGGTGCTGGAGAACCCATGGCCGCCCACAGACACACGGGAAGTCCATGTGCCGGAGGCAGAGCCGGGCCAACTTCCCACCTACAGGTAACTCCTCCTCATACATGGGGCAAGCATCTAGCTGTGGGTTGGAGTGCCAAAGCACGAGTGTCACATCACGCAAGGAGCAGGCAGCCGGCAGAACAGCAGGGGGAATTTGGACGTAGGGCTGTCAGCTTCTCCTCTTCCTCCTCCTGGTGCTTGCTAGCACGGAGGAAGGCTTGTTTTGCAGAGAGGTGAGATATCACATGAGGCTGAGAAATGAATGGCAGGCTCTGAGCAATGTGGGGATGAAATACCAGGTGTTTTCTCTCCAGCCGCACAGCAGGCAGGGTGAGCCCCAAACCACAGTGGGAATTCATACCAAAATGGAACAAGTTCTGCCCAGCAGCCTGTGCTCCGGGGCTGCGAGGGCAGGGTGAGAGCCACCCATACCCACGGTGCGGCTGGGGGAAAACCGAAGAGGTGGTGTGGTAAAGGGCTCTGTGGGCAAGCTGGAAACAAGCTGAACTGTAAGCAATGAATAAATTAAAAACAATAGAAAAGTGGAAATCCCTGCAAAACTATGTATTTGCACAAGGGCAAAGGAAGCAGGTCCCTTCTTTTATGAGGGTTTATGACCATCACTTCAGACCTGTCCTAGAAAGAGTTAAACACAAGGGCTGTGCATCTCTCTGCAGGATCAGCTCCTCTGTGTCCTGTGCTGCGCTACGGCAGCATCACTGTCCCAGCCACACCACTGACCCCGATGCGCCAAGAGCTCATTCAGGCCTGAGGCAACACCTTTCTCCTTCTCAAGGCGGGCAATGCCAATGGCGAGACAACACTCCTCTCGTCTAGAGATTTTAATCCATGGACCTCAAAGCCCTGAAATGTCACCAAATCAAAGTGTGGTGGATCTGTGTCCTCACCATTTTGTGAGGATATTCCCAAAGCATCAGATATTCCTTTGCTCCAGCCAGGGCAGGCTGTCCTCTTTCAGGGGACACAAGGGACTAATAGTTACAAGAACTCAGTCAATACTCCCAAACACAGAGGTGATCATCGTTATTGGGTGTCTAATCCCTGCTGTCCAACCCCTAAAGCATAATGAGACATTAACTTTGCCCTGAGACACTTGTGGGTAAGTTGGTGTGTGGAGGCAGGAGCCCCCCAAGCATGGAACAATATGAGGGCTGAGGAAGGGGCCACCAGAGCTGGTGGAAACGCTTTTTTCTTGACACCAGCCTCAGAGACACCCCAAGCACCATGGATCTGCAGCGATGCCAGGTGAGGAGGAAGGACGTGTGTCCAAACAGACAGGGCATTTGGGGAGTGCAAAAATCAGGGCTCTCCTCCAGCTCAGCACCTGCGGCCAGGGGAGACCTCAGCCAAAGTATCCCTCTGCCTGCCAGCCAAGTGGGGAGCTGGATGGGGTGGGCAGAGACTTGGGCAGCATATCATGCGATGGCAGCATGGTCCCAACACAAGCAGATGTCATCACAGCCAGACCAGCAGCACCACAACACCCGGCGTCCTGCTTTGCTCTCCCAGTCCCTGGCACTCTACGGCACCACGGCCACACATTCAGCACCCACGGGTCCGGCCAAATAGCCCCGTAGCCTCAGTCCAAAAGGCTGCTCTGGCCTCAATGCATGCACCCCAACCGATCTGTTTAGCTTCCCATTGCTCATAAACGTCAATTAATTGGTTCTTTTCTGGCAAGGCACAAAAATCTCATAACCACCTGCACTGATGGGGAATGAGGCAAAGAAAGTTACGAGCCTTCTGGGCTCCTTCAGCTTTTGGACTTTGAAGTTGACAGTCTCATCAGGGGACACAAATAGAGGACCTGGAAAGCAGGAGCCACTTTCAAGAGAGCTAGGCTGTCCTGAGGAGCAAAGTTACCCTTGTATCCTTCGGTCTTGGTCCCTTGGTGCCTCCAAGCAGGGATTTAAATCAGGGTATTTCACAATCCAGCTGTCCGGAGGCAGCAGAGAACGCTACACCCAATGCCCGACCATGCTGCCACCTGCTTTCGGGACTCTGGTCTGCAGGGGCACAGCCACCCACGCCCTAGGGACCTGCCGCCACTTCATCCCAAAGCATCCCGAAGAGGGGTCAACGAGCGCCTGTCTGGGAGTGTTTATCTGTCTGCCTTTCTCCCTCCGCAGGAAGCACTATCTCACCATCGCCCTGCCTCGCTCCAGCCCGGTTTCCTGCTCCATCCTGCCAGGTTTACCCTGCTTTTTCCTCCTCCCCTCCCCCTGGCCCATGGCTGTCAGGCCATGTTTGCATTTCTGTCTCCTGCCGTCTTTCCTCTCCCTACCCACCCCCCTCCCCATCCCCATGCTCGCTCCCTACTCCATCCTCCCTGAGAGGCTCCGTCCTGAGCCAAAGTTAGCCTCTGTCAGGTAGCCACACGTCACGCGGCCCAGCGGGGGCCACCCTGCAGACCTCCTCCAGGATCTCTGCTGTCAGCAGCCTCCCCGGGCCCCAGGGGAGCCGGCTGTTTGCTGCTCTCGCTCCGGCGAGGGATGCTCCCACACATCAGAGAGCTCGTTTCCCCTCCGTGGGCCGCCGGCCCATCCTTTCTGCTGCTGGTGAGGGGCTGGCCAGACGCAGCTTTGTTTGGTCCCCCATTCCCTGAATCGCTCCGGGTTTGTTGGCTGCCTGCTTCTGCCCAGAGAATCCTTTTCCTGCCTTTGAGATAGAGGATGCTCGAGCCATCTGTGCATTTTATTTCCTTGTAGAAACTAACAAGCCAAGGATTGCTTCCTCTCCCTGACATTTCGGAGGGCAGCTCTGGCTCAGCGGGATGCACAGGGAGGGGAGGGGGAGCCCAGCATCTTCAGACAGGAACAGGACCTATTCTGTCCACAGGATTCACTCCCCAAGGGGCAGAAATCCTCAGACCTGCCAAAATGCCTGTGGCAGCTCCCCCTCTGCCCCCGTCCGGGCTCCGCCGTCCACCGTCGGGTCTCTGCAGGAGCCCAAGGCGAGCCGCCCTGTTTTGCATACATAGCCACCCCTCTTCCAGTGGCCTCTATTAACTGCATGGCTAAACCCTTGCAAAACTCAATTAAAATTATCCTCCCACATCTTAAGGACTGTCAGGTTGCTTGTCTTCCTGTTTTAATTTACTTCTTTCAAAATCTTGCCCTGCTCATATTCTCTGCCCCCGCAGGATGTGATTAACATGGTGTAGAAAGAGCAGAGGGATCAGATGGCTTTAGGGAACTGGTAACAGAAATTAGCACTGTTCATTACGTCTCTAACCTGAAGGGACGCAATGCATGGTCCACAGCTCCTGTGAGATGAGTGTTGGTCCAAACCTGGTACCTGGCAGACAGGCACTGCCAGCACAAAGGGATGGCCAGGATGGGGTGGAGACATCCCCGCATGGGCCCTGGGGATCTGGGAACTCTGGGCCAGTGGCTCGGGAAAAGCTTGTACTGCTGCTAGCTCCAGTTAGCCTGTTTGGGACTGCTCAGGAGTTGCCTGACCACTGCAGGCTGAAGTACCTCTGGCAGCAGCAGGTACAGACCCATGGGACACTAAAGAGACATCTTTGGCCACTGAGAAGGTATGACAGCCTATACAATGACAAAGGGTAAACGACTAAAGGAAATTATTATCCAATGCTTCTCACACCGCACCTGATGAAGTCACGAGGCAGATGACAAAGTACCTTTTCATGCAACTCTGCTAAACTGTGGATTTTGCCACTGTGGGATACCCAGAGAGATTCCCAAAGAGAGGGATAAGCTCCTGGAGGACAAGTCACCATCAGCTCTTACACACAGTGATCCAGGTGAGACATCCAGGTCTAGGATGCCAAAACAGAGCGGATGCATCAGGGCAGCATCCCCCTGCCCACATCAGGGCATCGTCCCCTTTCCCGGAGCCCCAGCTGCCCATGCAAAGACAGGACCAGCTCCAGTGCCTGGGCAGGGGCTTCCACCCACAGCACCAGGGCTTTGCTGCATGGACACAGAGGAAGGCAAAAGCTTGAGAAGCAGCAGAGAGGAGACCCTCAGTTCAGTCATCATTAACATCATAACATCATCAGCTCCATCATGAGCTGTTCCCAGAGGCTCAGGTGAAGTTCCCGTCGAAGCAAGGCACAGATGTGCCGTTAGGGGAAGATGGATTTCAAGCTAAGAAAGGCCTTGGCATCTGACTTTCTCTGGGAGGTGAGGAAGCAGAGGCAGCTGACTGGGAAGTCAGACAGAGCCCAAGGGTTGGCACTGAGCATGAACAGAAAAGGGCAGCAGCATTTGGAAAGAAAAAAGCAACTCACAGGTTTGCTTTTTCCATGACGTGTGTGGGCTTAATTGCTGGCCTTTGAAGTTTAGCTCTTCCTGAGACTGTTGGCTTATGGACAGGCTTGGCAGGGCACTGACGAAACCCCTGTACCCCACTCAGGGCAGGTTTCCCCCAGGTGAGCAAAGCCTGCAGACCCTGCCTGCCTCCTGGCCAGGCTGCTGCAGCCAGGCTGACCATGCTGGGCTTTTTCAGGGGTCTGCAAGCCATGCAGCTGGACTGGGAGGCACCGTGCCAAGCGGAAAAGACCTGCTCCTCCGTCTTCGTGTCCCTGGAGTTTGCATCCAGATGTTTGCTACTTAGCTGTGAACTGAAATCAACTCAGAGCCCTCAAACCAAACAGCTACCCTGGAGCTGGCAGTGCCTATTCTCTGCAGCACAACCCATCCTCAAGTTGATCTCCAGCTGCTGAGGGCGATAGAAGCTGATGAGCAGGGTAAGTGGGGAAAAAACAGTTTTGCCATTAGATTATTATCTTGGCCTTGGAAAACCTGGATTCAATTCCCCACCTGCTCCAGGCTCCCCACAAGCTCATCATGCAGCTTCTTTGTACCTCCATCCCTGCCTGAGCCACAGAGGGTAGGGCAGCAGGACCTGGGCTGCTTTGGCTTGCAAAAAAAGATATTCAAGCAAGAAAGGAGGAATCCTTATTCCTTCTAATGAAAGATAACAGGGAACAAAGAAAATGGATTTATCCCAGAGCCAATGCAACATGAAAAAGCTACATTAGACGTGGATGGGTCCAGAAAGTAGGAAGCACAAGCAAAGCTCAGGAGGAATTTAAACTTCCTGCTTATCAAAGCAGGGTTTTCAAGCATCAAGTACCATAATAATAATAATAATAAAAAAGCAAAGGGAAGAGCAGTCACGGGCATGAGAGCGAGCTGCTGCCTGGGGAGCGGGAGAGCACGAACCCTCCTCCACGGCGCAGCTTCTCGCGTGCACACCCGCACGTGCACACACACGCATCTGCACGACCCCTTCTGCTGCCTCTGATGGGGTGGGCATCAGGGGAGGCAGGAAGATCACAGGCACACGCTCTTCAAAGCAGAGTTAGTCATCAGAGGTAGCGGCAGAGGAAGGAAGCCTCAGGTACGAGGTCAGACGTGCACAAGCAGAGAGGGCTGCTGGAAGAGCTCCGAGCACTCGCTGCAGATCTAAGAGCCCGCCTGGCATCTACGTGAGCAGGACAGGAGGTGCAATTCCCTGGGGTAAATGCACCTACAGCTACAGATAAGAAATTTCAACCTTCCTGGAAAACACTGCACACTTCGGCTTTCTGCCATCCTTGAAAGCAGCCGGAGCTGGCTAAACCCAGAGCCTTCCCTGATATGGTTAATAAAAATCTTACTCTGCTCTCTGCAGGATCCCGAAGAAGGATGAGCTCTAGAGAGCACAGCAAAGCTCTCCCCCCACATAGAGCTTTGCTGGGTTGCTCCTCGCCTCCAGGTCAGTGATCCCATCTGCTCCCTGCTGGGCAAAGAGACTTGAAGATGGAGACACGTGGGGCACTGGGAAGAAAGCCGGCCCCGTGGGGCTATCTGGGGGCATCGATGGCAAGTTACAAATGCACACACTCTCGGTTTCTCTTGGCACAGAGCTGTGACCACAAGCCAGGACCTGCTGCAGCAGGAGATGATAATCATCATCTCTGAAAGCCAAAGTGTATCGGGGCATTCGCGTCACTTGAGATTAGCTGGCTGTTTAACATCTGCACAGATTTCTCTCTCCACCTCCACATAACACCCCTCACGCAGCTATGAAACTCATTTAATTCCCTTCCAAGAAAGGCTGAGTTGGAAATGTCACACTTGGTATATCATAGCACAATTCCTACGATGAAACACCCAGCCTAAATGGCACTATCGGACTCTGGTGCTATTTGATGGCCAGTAAGCTAAAACACCTTATGTGGCTCTTAAAAAGTAGCTTACAAGAGCGTCACCAAGTTTCATAACCACCCAGTTACTCTCTTGTTAATACTCAGAAGTTGACTGTTGTTTTCCCGTTCAAAGGTGCTTCCCTTGCCACGCAGCTCAGCGGGGAGAGCACGCAAGCAGACGCAACGGGAAGGAAGCGTTTACACATGCTAATGACTTCCACCGAAGGAGCACAAGTACTAACAGGGAAATTGTGCTAAAGAGACAACACGCCACTTCCTTGGCTGTCCCTATTTGGTAACTGCAAGGTACTTGGTGCTCCCAGCCGTGGGGCGAGGCTGGGGATGGCCTTCCCAGCCCCATGGGAGAGCCAAGGCGTGAACAAAAGGAAGACATGTTGGCTTGGACCACAAAGGCAGGAGAAGCCGTTTGGCAGCAGAGCTGTTTCGGCACCACATCGGACCAAGGGGCTGAGGACAGACACGGGCCCTTTCCCATTCCCAGAAATGTGAGTCCGGGGGCCAGAGCCCTTCCAGGTGCTGTTCAGGACATTTCACCGTGCACATTTCTCTTCGCGCCAGCACAGGTTTGCTAAGGTCACACGGGGCTCTGTTTATTTTCCTTTTTGTTTTTTTTTTTTAAAAAAAATCTACTATTGTATTAAGAAGTGGTTTTCTTTTGGCAAAGGTTACTGTGGGGCCAACGCTGTTCAGAGTCTCCTGCCTTCTATCACCACCATAACCTCTGAGCAGGAACTCGGCCCAGCCAACGTCACTTATCTTCAATGAAGGCAGGCTTGTGTTTCTACCATCGTATAAAAACCAGATCCCAGCGCTCCCCCTCTTCCCCAGTGCATTCTTTGAAATGCCACCCAGGCCTTGTTATTGCTGGGAGGCTGCAGAGCCAGGGATTAACTGCCTCAGGCTGCATTAGGCTTTATTTGTCTAAGGAGCCAAGGGTGAGGAGTGGCCATAAATATTGTGAAATGGTGAGTGTTGTGGAGGGGCAACATTGGGCAGTACAGGCACCATGGCAGCAGGCATCACACCTTGGGCCGCACGCAGTTCTGGCGTGAACCAACGTCATTGGAAAGGTTCCTGCTTCCCTGTAATACAGGGGGTTTGGTGGACAGCAAAACCCATCCTCATGTGTTCAAACTGGGGACATCAAGCTACCACCCATGCCTTCTGGTTGCCTTTGTTAGTCCTTGTAGCGCATGAGCAAGCAAATGTGGTGGATCTACCTGACCAAGTGGGAAAATCCCACCACAACACTGTCACCCAAGGGGACACATACTGGGTTTCATCCTGTCTGCCCAGAACAGGGCAGCACAGGGTATGCCGTGGCTCCCCTTCACCTCTGCACTGGGATATCATGGCATAGAGAGGAGATAAAGACTGGGGTATACCCTGATCCCATCCCAGCACCAGTGCTACTGCCAGAGCCAGCACTTACAGACAGCAGCCCAGGACCAGCTGAATCTGATAGTTTGGCAACAGCCAACAAAGCAAATGAGGAGTCATCAGGCCCAGATGCACACTGCATTAGCTAAATTGCTTTACAAAGGCATCGCTGGGTAACTCCGTTTGCAGGCAAGGTGGTTGTTTCCCCTGTGTTTCATCCCAGCACAGGAACCATGCACTTGCCCACCCAGCAGCATGGAGATTTTCTTGGTATGAATGTGTGCATTTCCCATGGGAGCATCCCGCACCACAGACGGTCGCCGCGCTTCTGGGACATGCCGTTAAACTTCTGCCCTTTGCTTCCCGAGGGCCAAGCACTGCAGAGTGGTGAAGGGACGATGGCCGCTTAGACCAAATTACGCCTCACTGGGGACTCTGCTCAGGCGAGGACAACCCACCGCACGAGTGATGGATTTCTGTGGGTGCTGGATGCCGTCACCTCTGCTGGATGCAATTTTGCTTGCTGCCATCACTGAGCTGAGATTTTCCAATTCTGAGTATAAACCACAATTCGTGCCCAACCTTCTTGCCTTAGTAAATATCAAGATTTACTGTCGTACATGGAAACTATTGACTTGACCCTCACTTTTCTCAGTATTTATTTTTTTAGGTCACTATAACATCCATCTCAGCAGATGCCAGTATTTCAGAAATGGGGAAAAGGCACAGATGGAGACCCAAGCCCAGAGCCGAACCTTGCCATCAGCACACACGTGTGTGCCTATGGAGACATGTACACACTTCCCCCAGTGAACGTGGGACCTTCCACACGCGGGGAAACTGAGGGAGGATTTTCCAGGCTCTGCTACACAGCCCTGCGCTTTTTGTAGCTTTTTTGGGGGAACATATGAAACCACTAAACCTTTTACAGACTTCCCTGCTGCATGAAGAGCCCATATGCCTCCATAACTCAAAAAGCTGATGGAGGACACCCAAACCCTCTGTGGGTCTCCTGAATGTGCAGACAGACCTTCACAAACCTGTGGAGCTGCTACCCAACTCGGGACAGCTGGCTGGGCCCCGCGGGGTCTGCCGAGCCCCATTAAGCCCTGTCAGTGGCCAAAATGGTGAACCCACTGCAGGATGGGTGCTTTGCATCCCCAGAGAGGAAGAGGATGGTGATCCAGGTGGGAGGCCTGGCTGCCATGGGCGCTGCTTGCCAGCTAGTGCCGGCCGCTCAGGAAAGCCATCATGAGCTTGCAAATTCTTTATAAGTTTCCCACATGACACAATTACCCAGGGGCCAGATCCTGAAGTCCTTCCTTCTCTCTTTACTCAGAGCAGTCTCCACTGAAGTCGTTGAGGCACTGGCTTAAATACAACTGAAGGACTTCAGGATTTGGCCCAGTAATAAAAACTTCCTTCCTTTGTCTACCGCTCACTCCACACGATCCCACTACCTCCCGGCCTCCTCCTGGCCACGTCTCCAGAGGCTGGGGCCATCAGTTGTTTTGGTTAATGCCGCTCTTTCGTTTTACCCTCTGCCAGACCCCTCATGCAGCTGCAAGCCGCTGAGATGGAGGGAGCAGAGGCGGCCAGCGAGGAAGAGGGTGATCACGGGATGAAATGCAGCCTGGCAGAGGGGCAGTGCTGGTCCTGGGGACACGCACGTGTGTGGACACCACACGGACTGGGAGCAGTCTCAGCCATCACCTCCCCAAAGGCAATTCCTTCAACACCTCTTTGAGGATGGGATGGAGCACCTCCAAAAAAGCCTTTCTCCCCCCCGCTGACCGTAGAGTAAGTGCCTTAGGCTATGCACTAAACTTTTTGTGATGGGGACTGGGTGAGATGACTGCTGCCCAGGAAGGTATAGCAGGAAGTTAACTCATCTCGCTGCAATGGCAACTATGCATCATGCTAGGAAATTACACCATAAGAAACACGTATAATTTTAAATAAATAACTTGCAATATGAATTTTGCTGCTTTTTCTGCCTCAGAATAGCCAGGAGGATGCAAAGCCGTGTTATCCCCCATGGGATAACATCCCCAGCACGGCCATCCGAAACGTGCACTGGGGTTTGGGGCAGGAGGCAGGAGCTCCTGCTTCCTTCCCTCGTCTCCCAGCCTTGCACACCGCTGTGGCATTGATAGAGCAACGTATGAACACAAATGGACCGATACAGCAATTCTCTTCACACCAATCTCCCTCCTTGTGCTGCTTGATGACAGAAAGCAAACACAAAAGAAATTTGAACTTAGCTGAAGTGAGAAGCACTTGGTCCTGAGGTACCAGCATATTCTGATGACCTAAACCTCAATCCTGCAACTCACGGATGCTCAGGTAGGTGACCTAGTCATATAACGGATTGCTCAGAGAGCACAGAAACAAATCCTGCAAGTTCCTGATGAGGTCTTTAGTCTCGCAGGCAGATTTTTAGTATTACTCAGCTAAAAGCGAAACGGTCAGACACACACCTTGGAGCCTGCAGCTCTAACCACCCCAGGCAACACAGAACTCGGAGCAGCAGAGGACCGGTGATCTCAGGGCTGCGAGGCCGTAGCATGGCCTTTGCACAGCTCTGGGTGAGCCCCATGCCACCCAGCCCAGCGGGGCCGGCTCACTGTGCCCTGCGTCTGAACACGGAGCACAGCAATGCCAATCGGTGCATTGCACAGACTGGAGTCCAACAGCCAGTCCAGCAGCAAGGACTGCCTTGCTTAGGGCTTGCTCTTTAAAAAAATACAGTCTCGCTGTACATTCTGCCCTTTTTAAATACATTAATTGCCATGGAAACAATGCTCTTATTGGTATGGGAGCAGCCTGGTGGCCTCCACAGATGCAAGATAAAAATCAATGGATACATTGAAATACAGGCTGTATTTCAGGACCTTTTGTGGTTCTGAGGCTGGTCACCACGGGCACATACAAGAGAACGGCTCAGACAGTAGCAAGATGCCATCCTCTATGGAGAGAAAGCTGGGGCCAATAAAACATGCAGTAACATCTCCTTTGCAGCGTTTGTCTGCTCAGTCAGAGCACCCTTGTATGGGAGCCTGTAAGAGACTGAAAGCGTTAATGTATGGGGATGCCTCAAACATTGCTGCAAAAACAAGTTCTGTCCAGCAACCAGAAGTTGGCTAACGCAGGGTGGGGGGCATCGCCTTGTGAGGCAACTCCCCCATTCTGTGAACTGAGATACCATGAACTGAGATACTGCATCCGTCGTTGGTACGTATGTGCCCGTGAACTGTGACTGTGCAGACAAAAGGTCGTACCTTGGTCATGCAGAAAGAAAAAGGGGGAAGGGGCTAGACAACCACCAGAACTCCCCCAGGTACCCCAGACCCATTTCTCGAACTTTTCGAAGCAAAGATTATGCATGCGCAAGCCAGGGCAAATCCCCTCCCCTGGGACGTAGCCAAGGGTCTATAAAAGAAAAAAAAAGTTTCAAGGAGCCACATGTGCATGCCCACCACCTGAGGTCCACAACCAGAAGGAAAGGTAGAT
>NW_009636127.1:11948-12302 GCF_000690535.1 Cariama cristata
ACAGCTCTCTCTCTCTCTCTCCCCCTCGTCTCCATTTCTGTATTTCATTCTAGGCATATAAAGGTAATATTGTTAAGAGTTTGTTGTATTGAATTCTGGGTACATAAAAGGGTAATATGGCTGTAAGTTGTAATATAATCATAACTTTTGCCAAACCACTATCGCTTGTAATCTCGCCAAGTTTTCAGTAAATGTGTGAGGTTACTTGAACCTCTAGAGTGATTGTCATCACTCCGGATTACCACACAGAGAATTTAAAAGTTAACCTCACCCTCACCCACCGGGTGGGATGGGACATGACTGGTCCCACTACTGATGTGTGTGCTCAACTCCTGGTGCTGGGCATCAGTCCCA
>NW_009636127.1:12336-15593 GCF_000690535.1 Cariama cristata
CTGCCCTTCATGTCCTCATTGCCAGTGAGCAGAAAGCCTCACCTGGTCTCAGACCTTGGCAGGGTGTCTTTGCTCCATGCCTCCCCTCTCCCCATCCATGGCCCTTTCCGCCAGCTCAGGTGCCTCACCAAAAAGAAGAAAAAACCCCCCAATATAATATATATATGCCATTGCTTCTTGGCCTTGAGAGTCGTCTAAGCAGCACCGAGGGGGTTCGTACACAAACCAGCACAAAGGGAAGGGCTGCCAGTGCCCTTCCCTCCCTACCCGCAGCCTCCCCCCAAAACCCGGTGCAAAGGGCAGCCCCGGCTGCCCGTCTCTCCCCTCCCAGCGAGGAGGAGAGCTGCCCTGTTCCCTGCCGTGCCGCCCATCATAAAGGGGTCCCTGAGCTGTTATCAGGCAGTGACAGTTTCCGCCATCAGATTCCTCCTGTCCGTCAGGAAAGCTAAATAAGGAACGTCGTTCAGGCGGCTGCAGGAAGAGGGGAAATGCAGGGACATCCGGCCCAGCTGCCAATTTTTCCTTTCCCATGAACCACCGCTGACCTCCGCCAAGGGAGAACCTGGACACCCAGCCTGGCATCGGCACCGCTTGTCTTTGCTTAACCCTTCCCTAGGGGGATGCCCTGGCCCCTGGAGCCTTCCCCGGCAGACGGCCTCGCCATGTTGTGCGGCGTGGCCGTGATGGGATGGCGCACGGGTGCTGCGTCACCGGTGCTAGCACCGCAGACCGAGGCGGGCGGACTCGGCACACCAGCTAGTATCTGCCCAGCCAACTGGACCCAAGGCCAGGAGAAGGCTTAACTCCTCCATGCTTGCACACGGGCGCACGGCTACACCTCACATGGCAGCAACGAGTTCTGAAAGCATCATTGAGCTACTCCGATCACTTCCCTCTTCGCATGCACTGAGACCGGTAGCAGGGTTGAGCTTATTCTCTCGCTTATCCCTCTGCAACCGAACTGGGGTTTTCCAGGCTCTGCTGAGAATTGTAACCAGCTCTGGACTGGCCGCTGCAGACAGGTAAAAATCTCATCTCCTCTTTCTCTCCGCTCACTCCAGGGCTCTGCCCATCAGTAACAGGGACTGGGATGGTCTGCAACCCACTCAGCCCTTTCTCGTGGTCCCTCCTGGGGACAGCCCTGGGGCCCTGGCTGCCTTTCACTGCACAGAAGCAGAGCAGGGGAGCAGCAGCCGCCTGGTTATTACATGCTCAGAGAAGGGGAGACCACAGCACTTGCTCAGAGTATCTCTTGCCTTTCCCCACCACCCCCTTCTCTGTGTTTCCCCAGTTTGGAGTCTTTTCTTGACCCTCTAAACCGATCCTCCCTCATTAGCACGTGACGTCCGTCCCACAGCACCTCCAGGCTTGGACCACAAAGCCTGCGCTGGAGATCCTCGCCCTGGAAGGAAGGGGCAGAAAGGCAGCAAGAAAAACAATTCACACGTGGGAGAAGTTGTAAGGTGAAATACAAGTCACTGGCTGAAACCTGTTTCTGCTACCTCAGCAGGGAAACAACTCCAGAAGAGACTCCCCGCTTAATACGCTCAGCTTGTAACACTCGGTGGGAGTTTCACCACCGGCTGCCGTGGGGCCAGGTTTTCACCCTGCTTCTGCTGAACTTGCACCTAGAGATGGAGCGGTTTGCCCGCAGCCACTCAACAAAACGAGTGGTCGCACTGGGCTCAAGGGCTTGTGCCTCCTCGCCGACTTGACCACAGGCCATCTCCGTTTCCACTATTTTGTGTTAACAATGAGGCACCGCAGATGGGCAATAATACTGTGTGCCGAAAACATCAGAACTATTTTGACCAGAGAGAGAAAAAGCCCTCCTGGGACACAGCTAACCCTCTCTTTTAACAACGTGAAACAAGAAACAAAGGTCTGGGATAGCCAGAGGCAATAAAAACCCTGGAATTAATTTAACCAGTTCACTAGATGCCAGTGCAGCTGCAGCAGTATTTCTTTTCCTAATGAAGGACAAAAGATAACTCCAGCTCTGGCCCAGGGCAAGGCTCAGCGCCGGTCTCCCCAGCAGACACTGGCACGCACCAGGTGGTCACAGTCCCCCCCATGGCACCCAGCTGGCGTGGGACCATTTGGGAGCTCTGTGCCTGGCTCCCTCCTGCCCCTCGCCCAGGTAAAGATTTGCAGGAGCTGCCTGCGCAGGGGTAGCCGGGGCAGGTCAAGGCGAAACACGGCACGGGGCACTTCTGGCTCACAGTCCAAGGTGGGAAAGGGGCCTTCAGCTGTAACTGCCTACCTGTGGATTTTTTCCTTGCAAACCCATGTGTTTTTCCACGTGCAGCTGCCCATGGACCCAGGCAAATGTCTAACACCCACAAGGCCCCATGGAGATGAGCTCCACCGCTGCACGGCAACGGGCAACAAGCCACCGGCCCTCCACCGTGCTCTGCATCCTCCCAGCATGGGAACCCGCCAGGAACTGCCTTCTCCAGGAGAGCCGGGATTTTGCAGCCCTCTGTCGCAATGCCCCAGCCCGTCTTTCCCAGCGGAAGAGCCCTGTGACGTTCAGTGGTTCCTCACACGGAAACCACCACGACTGCTGCTCCTCCACTCCGGCTCCCCATCCTCCATGGGCAGCGCAGCCTGCGGGGTCTGGCCGTCACAGGGCTTTCTGCTTCTCCCCAGGATCTCCATCACCCCAGGCTTACTGCAGCTTTCCCCCACCTCTGGGTTTAAATACACAGTCCCCTCCAAACTGGGGGTGAGGGAGCCCCCCACCTTGCCCCCATTACTTGGGGTTCAGTCCAGCAGGCTGAATGCAAAGACACCACGTTCATTTGGAAACGCTTCTGCTGCACCAGCTCAAGTGGTTGGGGAGAAGGTGGGTGAGATGGGTGCGATCTCCAGCGTTCTCGTTGCTCCTCAAAGCTGCTGAGAGCTGGGCAGACCTGGGGACCCATCGAGAGCCTCCTCCTGCTCCACAGCCACTCTCCAAAGCAACCTCCTGAGCGCTATGGGTGCCCCGTACAGCATCGGAGGAACTGCTGCCTGGCCACAGCCTCCTCCTGCTGCTGTTCCCGTGGGATCCCGCTCTCCCTTTCCCTCCCCAGGAACTGCTCCAGGACGCCAGGAACAGCCTGTTCCCTCCTGGCCGGCCAGGAGCACCTGCCCTTCCCACGCCTGCCCTGGAAAACACCACACCGACGTGGGGCCAAGAGACATCGCACGGACAGCAATCCTGCGTGGAGCAAGCCCACGGGAGAGTGGCAGCAGAGTGGGGTGGGACATGC
>NW_009636127.1:15692-17776 GCF_000690535.1 Cariama cristata
GTTTGTGTAGGCAGCGAGCTGCGGGCTCGCGTGCCCATGCCAAATCCCAGGCTGGAAGTTGCAGCCCATTCATCCGAAATCATCCCTAAGCAGACGGTGGGACACAAGGGCTGTGGCTGTCCCCCAGGGACCATGGGCTGCATCCCTCCCATCACCCACCCCCTCCTTGGAAGCCCTGGCTCTGCTTCAGCACTAACAAGCGCCTGGGTTAAGCCAGAGCCGGGTTTGTTGTGCACTCGTGGGCTTTTGCATGAAAGGGTGTTGCTGAAATGGCCCATGTTTATTACTCGTAATAAAGCAACTGCTTCAAATCCCAGCTGCGAAGGCGAATGTTGCTGCTGGCACGGTCAGCGTGGGGCTGTCCGAGCACCCAGCCGGGGAGGTCTGCGTGATCTTAGAGGAGGGCAGGCAGCAGCAGCCAACGTAATGGGCTCAGGTCCTACACAAGCACAGGCCGTTCCCTTACGCAAAGGGCATATGCTCTTGAAAGCCGCAAGCCGGAGTCCCCAACGGGATTATTTGGCTGCGGGGTGATCAGCGCTGAGATGGTGGGTCGGCATGAGAGCACAGCAGTTCAGCGAGCATACGCTCCGATCGCCCTCCACAAAGGGTTACCCCGAGATGTCCTGGGATGCTGGAGCTGAACCTCTGCCTGCTCCCCCATCTCACTGCCTGCAAAGGGCAGCTCCCCAACTCCACTCCATCCTGAGAGCTCTGTGGAGCTGGGACATGAACACAGCCTGTGTGCTCTTACACACGGCATCTCCTCCTAGCGCTGGCCCATTTAACCAGTTACCGGGGTGCAGGAACAAGCAGGACGCAGAGCCAGAACAGACCTTTCATGATCCCGAGATGAATATTTCACCCTTCCCAGGCAAAACAGTCTCACACCCCCATCCCTGCTTCCAAGGGGAGCAAACATTTACACCCAGTTGGGATTATGGTTAATGAGGAATTTGTGGGTCCTTTACACACTGACAAATTGGTCTCAGGTAGAACGGAAGAAGAAGCAGCAAATCCCCAGGGTACGATCCCCCAGTTGAGCTCCACATTGCCCTTCGTGGCTGTGCTAATCAGGCAGGGCTGGAGAGCTTCAAAGCTCTGCGCAGCCCTGCGCTGACGAGGCCCACACATCACACAGCCGCGCTGGCCAGAGCCTCCCAGGCACCGCTCCCTGCACCTCCGGGAGATGAAAGAACCTGAGAACAGCTACACGATGCTTTACAAATTGCTAACAAGAGAGCTTTGAACAGCTGCAACCCCCATCATGATGCCACCAGCAGCAGGTTCCTTCCTTCTCTGCCTCCCAGAGCTCCACCTGAGCTCCAGCAGCCCAGTGGGTCCTTCGGCCCCACGGCACCAGAGCCATCAGCAGCATTTTGGGCAGAGCAGGTTGGCAGTGCCGCTGCCGGTGATGCTGTCCGTACCGCACCTCTGCGGCCGGACCTGCAGCCCTCCCGTGAGCTCACTTCAACGGCAGCAAACGCCGCCAGTGACAGTGACTCACTAAGCTGAGGCTACAGAAAATTCTATTTATGCTCCCAAAATTCATCTCCCCACATTGCAAGCTTCCAGCATTACTAACTTTCTGTCGGTCTTGCTATGATCCAGGTTGTAAACGCTTTTGGCGTGCAAGCACGAGCTTCCCTGGGGGAAGCTGGCGGGGCTGGTGCCCTGTCCCTGCTTCCCTGGCATTGCCCACCCAGCTCCGCCTCACGGTCTCTGCTCTCATCTCTGCCCCAGCTCTGCCCTGGTCCCACATCCACCTGACCCAAGCCACGGCCAGGGGGTTCGACTCACTGCCCAACAGCCTTTTGCCCCAGAAGTGTTATGAGAAGGAAAAGCATTTCACCAGGATCTACCTTGGGTGACTTCCCAGGCAGACCAGAACTGCCAGCGACCGGCTGGGAGACGCAGGCTGGACGGCATCGCATGGACCACCGCCTCCTCACGCCTTCCTCCCCAACGCGCTGCCCGGCGCTCACAAATTAATGACTTTGTGCATGAAAAAATAAATAAACAGAGCCTGGAGTCGGCCTCCAGTCCGCCCTCCCGGCCGAGCGCTTCCCCGCACAGCGAAATCC
>NW_009636128.1:0-21250 GCF_000690535.1 Cariama cristata
GGCTCGGGCAGCAGCAGACATTAATGGGACAAATAAGATACAATTTTGGCCCAGTTAAAGGGTTTTGGCCGTGTAGGATGAACTGTTGGTGTGCTAAGCTTTTCGTGACCTGGGAAACACAAATACATGCAGCTATTTTTTTAACACACTTCTTTTGGATGGAAAGTAGCACGGTTTTAAATAAATGCTTTGACCCACATGTGAAGGCAGGCAAAGCACGGCAGGGTCTGGTCTTAAAATTTTGAGTGCCTAGCCTCTATTTTAGCACCCTTGATAACTGTGATCTGTGCTGGAACTAGTTTGCAAGAACCTAACTTGAGACAGGACAGAAGAGCTTAGAATAATCAGTCTTAATCATCACTGATCAAGTCAATTAGTCCATATATACTGGCTAATATTTTAAGTATCTGACAATGGTCCTGATTAATGCTTAAAAATGTTTGATGTTGCATTTTTCGAACAAGGAATTTCAGATTGCTTTATGGCTTTCTCAAGGTAAAGCTTTATGGGGCGGACTGAATTAATCTGATGCTTTATTGCTGCAAGAGCGGCATCACCTCTGTCAGGCTCTCCCTTTCGCCTTGTCCGGCTGCTTCAGTGCCAGCCCTGACATTTGTGTAACTCTCCAACGAGCCAGTACAGCTCATGAAACCTAGAAAACTTACATCAGGGAAAATGTTTAATGTTTGCAGTTTCTGCTGGTTAGTGAGCTGAAACGGCTCACCAGCTGCTTAGAAAAGCACCAGAGTTGATGCAAGGGACGAAACTGGGAGTGATTAGTGTGCTCTTAGATCAGCTCACCGTTTCATGGGACCTCGTGCTTGCTAGAGGAACTGTCTGTTGACTGAAGGAGATGGACTGTGATTTTGCTTTACTGGTACACCATGAAAAAACAAAGGGTATAGTTGCTTAGTTCAAGTAATTCTGTTGCATGAGTAGGAAGCAAAGTGCAACAGCCCTACAGCTTGTTAGGTGACAGAGGCACTGCTTTCAAAGTTTAAAACAAGGGTTATGTATTACCATTACTTTAACGTAGCATAAATCAGCATTGCTATCCAGAAGTCGGCTCTGTGAATTTCAGTCCTAAGGTGGTAGCGTGTGACACTGGAATGAGCCAATCTAACACTTTACTGATACTGCACCAGCAGGATCACTAATCAGGCAGGATCTAGTCTCTGGGGGTAGAACGGTAGAATGGAGAGTGAGAAGCTTGATCATAAGAAGAAAAAGTCATTTTCATTTAACTTCTCTGATATGTATTAGAGCAGGAGGTGGTTTTGACAGTCTCAAGTGATAACTGATGCTATCATCTAATCAGTGAATTGTCACTTGAGGTGTGGATTGAATTCAAAATTGTCTGAAATACTTTAATCAAGAAACAAATTTAGAAGAGTGCTGCACTGTAAGTGCATTTAAATGTAGCTGCTCATTTTGCCTTCAGGATTTACTGAATGTTACCTTTTTAAGATACGTATTGAAAACACATTGTATACCAAACCAATAATTTCAATAATGACTTGGACCTAGGTTAGTATTCATAACTAACTCAGTGTACTGAATCTTAACAGCCAAGGTGTTAAATCAGTAACCATTTTTCTTGTTCCCAGTTTTTGTGAAGAACTGCTTCAAGATTAACTTAACCAGCCTGCTGAAAAGGGCATATTCAGAGAGCTCAGAAGGAGCCCATGAATCACAAGGAAGTCTGAGAACAGAGAGCACAGGGTAAGTGAGGGCTGTATCCCAGCCACAGTGTACTGCCCCAGGAGACTTTGCCCTCCTCTCCAGGATAATTTCAGGTCCCAGCCTCAACTTGGGGATTACTAGGTGTCCTAACTAGGTAAGCTCTGAGGAACTAGGTCACAGTGCACATAAGAATGAGCCCAGACCACACTGGTTGGGTTGGCACAGGACAGCAGGTATAACTCTGCCTCACCAGATGGTTTGGGAACTGGAGTGGGAGAAGAGCCAAAGTGTTTTGTGGCCTGAGGACTTCTGTGCGTGTGTAAAACTTCCTATTTTTAACAATCACAGCAGTAACATAGTGACATCTGCAAGACATGAGAATTTCCCTCCATTTCTTTATTCCAAATAAATTCATTAAAATTAGATATATGGATACCTATAAAGGTACTTTCATTGGTTTAAGGCTTTTAATGTTATTTTTGAGATTAAAATTTTTAGTAAGAAAAGTTAGGAAACTTGTCACAACACAATGTGGTTTGAAAACAGAATTTTATACTTAAATACGTATCTTTGGATTATGTGAAGGCAATAAACAGCTAGAGTTGCTTAAAAGCAAGGTAGACCAGTTGCTGAAGACAAACATTTGGATTATGACATAAATTAATTTTTATAAAGAAGTAGTTACTTCTGTAGCACCAGTAACTAGGGTATGATGACTGGCTCTGTGGACAAGGGGAAACTGGTGGATGTTGCATATTTTGACTTTACCAAGGACTTTGATATAGTCTCCCATAGTACCTTTATAGCCAAATTGGCAAGTTAGAGATCAGATAACTGGGAAATAAGGTTGCTGGAAAATTGGCTGGGCCATCAGGCTTAAAATGTGGTGGTCAGCAGTATGACTGCTGGATTCTGGGATCAATACCTGAGCCAATACCTTTAATTCTTTATTAACAACCCAGAAGACTGAGCATACTCTGAGGAAGTTTGCCGATGGTGATAAATTGAGGAGAGAAGTCACCATGCAGATGGGCAGGGCTGCCATTCAAAGCAGGGTGTACAGCCTGGAGTAACAGGCTGCTGAAAGGAACCCAATAAAATTCAACAAAAAGCAAATACAAACTCCAACATTTGGGATGGGAAAAGCCCATGGATCAGTACAGGCTGGGAGCAATAGAATAGAATCATAGAGTAGAATCATAGAATCATTATGGCTGAAAGACACCTCAAAGATCATCAAGTCCAACCATATACCCAATGCCACCATGCCCGCTAAACCCACTAAACCATGTCTCGAAGTGCCACATCTAAATGTTTTTTGAACACCTCCAGGGATGGTGAGTCCACCACCTCCCTGGGGAGCCTGTTCCAATGCCTAACGACTCTTACAGTGAAGAAGTTCTTCCTAATATCCAAGTAGTAACTAGAACGCAGCTTCATAGGAAAAGATGCAAGGGTCCCTTGTGAACAACGTGGCCACGAGCCAGCAATGCACCTTGCAGCAAACAAGGCCAACGGCCTCCTGGGCTGCGTGAGCAAGAGCTCAGCCAGGAAGGTGAGGGAGGTAGTTCTGCTCTGTTCAGCACTCATGGGACCACATGCTGGAGCACTTCACTTTGGGCTCCCAAAGAAATCATAAGGGCTGCCTTAGGTCAGGGGCTGGCACACGTGGGCTGTGTTCAGCCTGGAGAAGAGAAGGCGTAAGGAGATCTTAGTGCTGTCAACAGTTCCGTAAAAGGAGGGTGTAGAGAAGATGGAGAAGCCAGACTTTTCTCCCATGTGTGCTATGGAAAGATAAGCAGCAATATACCCAAGTGCATATAAAAATTTTTGGCCCAGTGTAAAGCAGAAATATTTACCTTCACCAGAGTAAAACTTGACAAAGGTTGCCCAGAGAGGCTGTAAAGTCCCCATCCTTGAAGATAATAAGAATGTGAGCAGAACTGACACAGAATACTGTGCTCCAGCTGGACCCATTTTGAGAAGGAGGCTGGATTACAGACCTCTCTAGTCTGGGACCTCTGGAGGTCCCTTCCAACCTACACCATCCTATGGTGAGCTGGTCAGCACGTTTTAGTGGAAGGTAGTTTTACCAATTCTTTTTAAAGGATTACAGATTTAGTTTGTCAGGGAATATTAAGAAATAGGCTATGCCAAGGTGTTTTTAAATCAGCATTAACCAAACCAACCAACCCTCAGAATCTAGAGGAATCCATTCAAATGCAGGGGTTTAGACTTGAGGTAAGAACAGTGGTTCATACCTCTGGAATGATGAAGATGCCAGAGACAGCAGTAGCTTAGAAGGCCTTAGAGGTCATTAAAAGTAATCTTCTCAAGACAAGATTTGAGGCCAATATTGTAGCAGAAAAGACTCTAAATAAATTAATTTAGAAATAGGAATGCATTAGGAAATCAGGGAGCAGTTCACTCGGTAAACAGCTTCGTAAGACTACTTCTAGGACTGCCATACATCGAAAGAGGTTCAGTGTTCAAAGGAGAAACAAAACCATGCTGGGAATAGAAAATGAACCTAAGATAGGAGGCTTAGGGAGCTTAGTGCGTACAGCGTATAGAAGGGAGAGCTGAGGTAAGGCATTAAGTGTGTGAAGGCTGTTGGATATGGTAAAGAAAGGGAGGAGAAGCCTGTGAATGTGCTGCCCAGGGCCCAAGTAGGGACAGCTGAAGCAGGGTAAGTTCAACAGCATGATACCTTCAGCAGTGAGAATCAACCAAACTTGGGAACAATGTAAAAGGGAAGACCACAGATATATCACATCAAAAACCGTAAAATGGCATAGGTGTTATTTAAAAAAATAGCTTTAATCAACTTTGAGACAAATTTGAAAGACTGAGTACCTACAAAGAGAACAACAGCAGGCTGAACAGGACAACAATCCTTGCCTGATTCTGATGGCATTTAAATCTTACTTTGCTCAGTACGCTACAACTTGGTGTCTTGAAGACTGTAACACTTTGATGTTAACTGTTGTTTTAATGCAACTTCTTGTTCTGATGGTTTTTAGATGAAACTAAAGGGCATGAGCTATATGCAAAACCAAAACAGGAGGGAGAAAGATACAAATACATCCATCCCTGTTGTAAATGCAGTTCATAATAACAAAAATGCTTTTGCTAGCATCAAGTCTTTAGTAGCCTTAAACTGGTTACGCTTACTGACAAGACTGTAGTAACAGAAATTGTTGTAGTGTACTTCTGACAGACCTTTTTAGTTTGAAATATTTTAAGCTCTAATTGATGAGCTTGTTTCTATCGTAGACATACCTCAATACTGCTCTTTTATTACTTCAGAAGAAGTCCTGGTCTTTCCACTCACTGATCCATACAGTAGCTTCACATCATAAAAAGGCCAAGCACAGATTAACCAATTTTAATTTCATCTTTATTTCCATAAATCAAAGTTACACTTCAAGTGGTTAGATCCTTTGTTTCACATTTCTCACCCTAAGTACACACCTACAGTAGCTACCACAAAATGTGCAAATTAGCATTCTAACAGACATTAGTTGTTACTGTATTTTTTCAATCTGATGCAAATACCATTTGCTAACAACCATTTATAGTTATTTTCTCCATTTACATGAAATGGAAGCAAGCTGTAAATTGATGGTGTTCTGTTTTGCTGCAGGTCCAGCCAATATTAGAATGTGTAGCAGCTTTAAAACTCACTAATGAACTGTTAAATAAGTAGCAGTGTAAAAGCATCTCAAGGGTTCTACATATGGAGTTATTTCACACTGCACTAGGAACAGGATGAAAAACCTACACAGTAGTGTCTATTCCATTCCACACGCAGCTCTTCATTAAAAGGCCTTGTCTTCATTCCCTTTAAAGACATATCTTGTGCAACTATGAATTTAATGGAATAAAGATGCTGCCTGTTAGAACTACTTGTTGAAGCAAATACATACTGTCTGCCATTAGGAGGCCATGATATATACTCTGAATCTTTCTGGATTGGCTGAAAAGTACAGAATGCATAGAAGTTCCCAGTGTGCTTTATAGAATGTTTTTACAGAAAAATACTTTAATTTATGCAAAAACATACTTATTGTCTCTACATAAAAATCTCAATTTCAAAGAATCTCTGTATATTCCTTATCAAGTCAACTGGAGAATACATTTTTCTAGAGCTGTAAATACCCTCTTTTAGAAGAAATGCTTGGTATCTTTGGTTTGCTTATATGCTGGATGAAAAAAAATAAAAGTTTTAAAGGGAATAACTACCTAGTTACCTGAGGTTCATCTTTCATTTCTTCTAACGTGAATCTCTTTGGATGAGATTAGCTGTTTGGTAGCTGAAAAGGGAAATTCTCTACAAAACAATGAACCACAAAGCTTATTTTAGTAGTGCATATTAAATAAGCAAAGCTGCTTTACTAAAACTAACTCTGAAGGATAGTTAAAAAACAAAACTAGTAATCCTCTTTGTTCCAGAATTAGTAATCCCATTTGTTCTGTATCACCACCTTCTTTACAAATATAAAGTATTACAAAAATATTCACAATAGTATTTCTATACTAATCTATTATTCCATACTATATTTTGAAAAAATGCTTACAGAGGCAAGTTTATTAACGGCAAACTCATATCCTTCCAGTTGTCTGAAGCCCTGATCCAGTTGTTTAAAACCCTTGTTCAATACAGGAGTTAAGACAATGTTCATTTTTCTTTCTACAAATGCCCTCCCTACTTGTACATTTTCATGTCAAATTAAGTAAAAGTTCCTTGAAAAGTACAGTGCGATTTGTGTTAAACTGCAGATTAGCAATGTAGTTACTTCTAAATAGGAAGTTTCACCTCTAATGTAAGGCTTTGAGATATATTTCATTGCTTTCATTTTTTATCCTTCTTCTCATTATCCAGTACTTTATATTCATCTAACACAGCATGGCCCGTTTCCTTTGCAGTTCTCTTTACAACAGCTTTGATACCAATATTGTCAATGTTAAATGCTGTCACACCAACATTGATTGCAGAATTCATGGCGTTGTCTGTAGCATGGCCAGCATCATCTCCATACCTTAAGAAAGATAGCAGTTTTGTAGATTTGTATACTTAGTATTTCAATCTTCACTGGAATTCTTTGGAAAGCAAAAATCTAAGCATTACCAAAACAAACAATAAGCACACAGCCTGAATGTCTAAAGAATAAAATTAGACATTACCAAGCAGTTTGAGTAAGGGCTGCTCCTCTATCAGACAGATTACTCATTCAAGATACCAATATGCCCTTTTCCTCAAAAAAATCTTCCAGTCTTTCTCCCTCCTTCCTCTCTAGTTTTGAAGAATAGAAGGCTTATCTATGGAACCATAAGGGCAGGTGGGCTGGGGGAAGTTGTGTGCAATAACTTCTAAGTACTTTTTCACCTAAGTTCTTAGGTAAAATTCCTAATACCCTCTATATCCCCACATAAGTCCTCACTCTTCCAGCTGCTAAACCTTCTCAGTCTGTACCATGGGTGGAAGCACTGAAGAAGAGGGAGGGCAAACACTGTCCTGCCTTTTCACCTGTTAGAGAAAAAGGGACCAGAATCACCTCAGACATTTTTTTTTTTTCCTCAGTTGGTACCACCACTGCCGGAATAGAGCTTGGTTAGTACTTGTCTTACATCAGCTTTGCCTGTCTCTACATGGCATACTATGATACTACGTCTGGTGTAACAGCAACACATTGGCATGTTAGTTCAAAGTCCCAAAAGTAGACTCACTGATGTACTGCGCCACTGTGCTCAAGCAAATTAACCCAGACAGTCTAACACGTCTCCTGGGTACAGAGAATTGCTGACACAGCTATGCTTACATGTTGAAGGGTAGCAAAGTCCTTAAAAAAAAATTCCATTGTGCAGTGAAAACTTATCTGAAGTAACCTGGAATCAATTCAGTGGCAAAGGGGAAGGAGTGGGGGAAAAAGGAGAAGTCATACAAAACCTCAAAAAGCTCAACGAAGCTATCTTGAGGATATGATGAAAATTACTAAGAGATAAACCTCTGGTCTTTCCACTGGGCTGCGGGGTCCAGCTTCTTTATGCTTTAGGGGGCAAGTCGGCAGTCTCACATTAATTACTCAACTGTGAGAAAAGGTACACATCTATGCCAGTAGAGAGAGTGTACTGAAGCAGGACAAGAGCATGGTGAGAGCAGTAACTCCAGCTGTTCCAGGCAGCCAGCCATTTCCCCAGAGAGCACTGTAATCAGACAAACCAGGCCAAAGGGAAGTATTTCTGGCAGCATCAGAATCCCAGCAGTTAGCAGAGTTACTTTTTTCCCTGTGCTTCTCATGACCAGAGATTCTTTGAGGACCTCCAAATAAGGCTAGAGAAAAGCACAGAATATCAAAGAATCCAAAAGCCTATCACATTATCAGTACAGGAGGCACGGCATAATGGCTGGAACCAACAATGAAACTGAATAAAAAAATAGTGCTTTTTTTGTTTTGTTTTTAATTCTCTGATAGAGCAACAGCCTTGAATCACCAACATTGGATTTGCAGATCACAGAGTTAATCTCACAGCAAAAGTGCAGTATTTGTCAATTTAATTAGTTCTTTTCACCTCAGGAACACCATAAGCCAGTTTTATATAACATCAGTAAAATAGATAACCTCGTTTAGAGTAAGACTGTAGCTTATCCAATACAGTTAGACTAACAATTTTTTAATATTTGATAACTGATTTTTCAGTTTGCCTGTCTCAACTGCATCATTTGTAACTTTTTTTTATGTTTTAAGAAAAAAGTTGGGCAGATGCAGATACTGCAGTTATTTAAATGGTTGTAAAAAGCCTCCAAGGTAGTAGCACGGTACTTTGGCAGAAATATTACTTTGGAAGCTACATTTTCCCCCAATTCTGATCAACATGCACATATGATGAGCATCTCTTTATAATTCCATCCGCAAAGGTATTGCGGCTAAGTTTTAGCTGAGTTTTTTGTTGATTTAGCCACACTGTGATGATGCTCCTTTAGCTTTGTTTCCATTAAGTGGAATTTATGAAGTATTTTGAGTGGCAGAAATCTTTGTTGCTAAAACAAAAAACAGCTTCCAAACAGATATTACATAGAATTTTAATACATTTATACAGATAGATTTTAAAGATCACATATCAAATATTTTCAATTGTATTGTAATTAACTGCAACATTTAATTACTTATTGTTTTTCACTCTTAGTGGCTGTTGACTGCTCATCTCTGTATTTCTTATTGTTATATCTAAAACAAAAACATTAATGTGAATTTACATGAAACGAATACCAATACAATACCTCCTGACATTCCTACTGAAAACAAACTGAAACGTTAGCAATAAAGCACCACTGACTAGACCTTCACTATTTAGCCTCCTATTTGAAATGCATCACAACACAACCCTGAATGCCAATCCACTTCATACTCTATGCTGATATTTACCTTGTTACCTTCTGCTAGTAGCCTTTTCAACATCTCTTTTGCTACACTTATCACCGATTCGATTTAACCTACACGCTTTTGCTTACTCTTCACTTTCTATTACACCTATTGCACTTTTTGCGAGGGGTGCATTTCATACGGTTTGCAGTTATTTCAGTATATTCCCTTATTCTCCACAGCATCTTTCAGTACGTGCACTCAACTTTGGTCTTTCCATCACCTTAGTAACATCATCTTAATCCCAAATGTTACTATCTTCCTCCATTATCTTTTTCTAAGAACATCTGTATTTTGCAAGTTGAGGCTATCCTATTATTGCTATTTATGCCTTAGATTTCCTTACACAATTTTCTTTTTTGTACCTTCTCGTTTTAGCCAGACCTGCTGATAGATGATGTTCTTCCATTTTTCTTAAATTTAGCTAAGTTTACATAAATTCAGGATCAGAGCTGAGAGGCTTAAACCAGTAACTTTTTTCATAATTACATTATACTGTAGAGCAAAGATATAAATCTGAACATTATTTGTAACACAGCCCAAAGCTGTAATACTTCTAGAAGAGAGCTAAAAAAAAAAATAAATACTTACCATAATCATTGACTCATTTCCTATTTTTACTTACAGGAGATGCTCATTACTGTGCACTTAGCAGCTCACCATGTGCTGCATAATTAGAGCAAAGCAGGTATTTCAGTTAGCTTCCCTGCACTTCCATACGCTTTTTTTTTTGCCAGTATTCAAACACAATGACAATACGCTGTAGAAGATGAAACCAATAAAAACATAACTTACTTGTATTTGACAGTTTTTACAGTCTCAGTTGAAACACTTTTAGCAATGCACTTTGCTGCACTTTCTAAACCTTGCCACACTGTTGAAAACCCTGTGAAAATGAACAGCTTCTTTGAGTTCATAGCATTGAAAAGTAAGCAATTAAAAAAGTATAAGGAATTTTTATTACCTTGAACTCCACTTGCTGCTACCACCAGAGCACCATCAAAAGTGGATTTGCCATCTTTATCTTTCTTAAGGGATTCTGGAACTAATTTGCTGCCATGCTTCTTCACGTGTGGAGCCAGCTCCTTTCCGACACAGCTTGCTATAGAACACACCCCCTCAACTACCATAAAACAACAGTATGCAGATTATTTAGTAAGAACGTAGAACATCTTTCTTTAAAAGTCCTTACTCCTAATTAAAAGTAAGCTTCACTGAAGTCTTAAGTGTTGCTTCTATTTAAATATGCTTATTTGAAAGACATACTTTAATCCACACTTAAGTACCCAACTGATACAGAAGCAACCTCTTTTTTCAGATTCTGCAGACCTCCAATTCCTAAGAAACAAGTAAGGTTAGTCTTACAGCTAAAAAGCACTTTAAAAGAAATACATACAGGTCTCACGCTCAAATTTCAAGAAACTGTTTCCATTGCTTTGTTATCCCCAACTTGCAGATAAGGAACAAGCTGTTTCTTTCCTAACTTGTCTTCTGGAGAAGTCTTTCTTACAATCATTCCAGCTCTTCAAAGTAGTTTTATAACTTTCAGCACAATTTGCTTTTAAACTTGGATGAGTCACTAGACTCCAAATTTTAACATTAATGCAAATAAATAACAGAATAAAGTTTCTCAGAGCTGCTAGGGTTACCAAGCACCTCTGAACAGCAAGTCACTTCTATCTGCAAGTTTATACATACTCTAATAGACTTATTTCAGGTCTGCGTGTTTAAAACCATGCACACACACATTCTCTAGTGGTACAATATGTCAGTAACCAGTGACAGTACAGCTTTTAAAACACATGGTTATCAACTAAACTGTCTAAAACTTAGAAAAGCATGCCAAATTTAAGACTCTACAGACTATTCTTTTAGGAAAAAGAAGATGCCTCAAGGCCATATAATAAATTTTAGTCCTAAAGCATGTCTCTAGCAGGGGATAACTAGACACAAACTACTGATCTCTGGATTTCATCAAGTCAGTCCCCCTCTAGTTCATTAGCTAGAGAAACCTGCTCTCATTTTACAGAATATTTATTGTTTAAGGCAAAAATATAATATACTGTGAGATGGAAATTTTTACCTAAGAATTGGCTGACTTTCACAGCTCCGCCAGTAGCTTGTTTTGCTACATGAAGCCCCTTTGCCACAGTTGGGTTGACCTCCAGAGGTTTTTCTTCTGGCTGAATGTGTTCTCGCAGTTTAGAGGCTCCTTTGTGGATAGCTTTACCAGTATATTCTGCTCCTTTTATTAGGCCCCAGCTTACCCAAGATGCACCTTCAAGGCAAAAATTGCTTTTCTTAGAATGTACAATTTTACAGACTATGATTCCTACAGCTTTCCTTCCTCTGCCTCAGCAACACTGACTTTAGAAACATTTCTGATTACACAGTCTGCAATTATACTCTTCCCTGAATGAGCCAGCATGAATTCCTCCAGCAATTTCTGCTCGTACACCACCCACATTTTTTTAATTCCCTTTATTTAAGTTTAATACAGCCAGCCCCCATCCAAGTGTCAGCTTAATACAGATACTCAGTTTTTTAATAGATATCCAAGCCCCAGCTGGGTCAGAAGTGATAGAACTGCACATCTCAAAGCCATTAACATTCTGAAAACATACAACCCAACCCTCTAGCCCTCCAAGCAGATTCATATTTATTACAATCAGCCGGTGGGCATTAGTATATTCCAAAGGTTCTCAGAGGGAAAAAAAAAATGTTCATCTGCAGAAATCGCAATAGATGCCTGCTTTAGTATAACTGCTCATACATGAGTAAAAGTGTTCTGTCACAGTGGTTTGAGTCACAGGGAGCAATATCCTAACATACAGTCAAATGAGGAGCCTAACTCATGTACAACGAACAAGACTGTTGGCAATGGATTTGAATTCTGCATTCTTTTTAAAAAGCTCAAAGTATTCTTTAGATGATCACATCTGGAACTGGTGAACAACTACTTCTGACCACTCAGTTTCTACCAGCACACATGCATTTAGGTGAAAATACTGTTTAAATGTTACTCACAGAGGTTTATATTCAACATAATCCTCTTATTACAACAGTACCTGACAAGATTCCATGGGCAACTTTCTCACTCCATTCTGGCAACTCTTTCTGATTTTCCGCTCCTTCAGGTTGTGGTTGGATATGTACAGTCTGAGGCAAATTAACTGCATCACTAGAGGCTTCTGAAGGCTAACAAGTGAAAGTAAACATCTGAGAATCTACTTCACAATGTATCATCAGGATTTCCATTTTAGATGTTGTAGATCATACAGATCCATTATCAAAAAATGCTAATGATGTGTATTCCTTGGTAAGCGTACAGAAACTAAAGGGAAATTTGTGATTCAACTACTTTTGCACAGAAATGCTATGCATTCAAAAAAGCTTATCAGACAGCTCAGCATTTTCTGTACGCTTTCTTCATCCAGTTACAGTGAAAAGATTTGCTTGCCAACATGGCCATATGGTCAAGAAGCTAAGTTGAGAAAACTTATAGTACAAGTTAACTAGCAAAAAAGATAAGAGATTTGGCCATCTATCATTTTTATCTTCTCAGAGGGAAGTCAACTCTGTTGTTATTCAGTGTGGGAACTGCAGTCTTTGGTCAGAGAATCCAGCTGCACTAAAAGAATGCAGCTGTTCTAGTTGTTCTGCTCCTCATCCTTTCCTCCCAAATTCAAAAATAAAGGAGATTATTCATTCTATGTGCTGTTGATGCTTTTCCAGACTGGCACAACCAAGGAACACATCAAGCTCTGCATGATACTGCTCCCCATTTAAAGTTGGGTGGATAGGTTCTGTGTGATTTCATGTCAAACACTACAGTTTCTGGAGTAGATGTTAATCATTCAAACATAGCAACCACCACCACAGTCTGGTTAGTGTTTCTAAAAAGTGTACCACCACTTTACACAGCTCACAGACAATGTATAATTAAACTTTAATTACAGAAAGCAAAAAAAATGTAACAGATTTAGGTTTTCATTAGGATTCTATTTTTAGGACTTTTCCAATGTAGAAGTAAAAAAAAAAAAAAAAAACAAACATTTTGATGATTGAAAACACTGCTAGTTAATGATAGACAGAAAGGAAAAACCTTTTTGTTTAGTGTAAAAGAGTCAAATGAAAGCATTCATAGATGAAACCTATGAGTAGACTCGAAAACACAATATAGAATAATATTTGGTATTACATGGAATTCTTAGATTCCTCTGAAATATTTACCGGAAATAAAAGCAGGGTATTGCACAAAGATAACTGTTGCAGCAAACCAAAACAAAACCAAAATTAACAGAAAAGAGTAGGTTAAGATTTAGACGGTTGCTATCCAGAAGGTTAACAATGTATCACTGACATGTACTATCTCATCAATTACACTCGACAGCAGTGTGATATCTCATGTTCAAGAAATGTCTTTAGCATGTGACCAAAACACTTTTGGGAGCTGGGCAGGACAAATAACCTTAATACACAGCTGCAGCTAAAAAACAAATAAACAAACAAAAACAATTAAAAAAATAAAACTATGTTCCAGATATAATTTAGTTACACCACAGTTTGCGTCACTATGTAGAAAAACAGTTAACGAGACTTCTAAGGACCAGAAATGGATTTCTAGCACAACAGGTGACTCAATACTGTAATTACATTAGTTGTTAGATCCTCATGAGTACTATGTAAAACAGCCACATTAAATGACGACCAGGCTAGGCTTTGAAATATTTGTGCTATATCACAGTTTTTAAAACTCCCAAAATCTGCTGATTTGCAAAATGTGGTAGCCTGCAGTAACTAAATTGGCTCTTAAAAAAAGAAAAACAATGACCAACCAAACAAAAAAAACAACCAAAAAAACCCCACAGGGCACGGCATACATTGCTGCTGTCAATCAAGTCTGGAATCTCAGCAGTTCTAACATGTATTCCAGTGAGAAATTTTTTTTTTTTCTTACTATAAAATTTTGGAATCACTGTCCTGCAATTTACCTGGACTTTGTGGCCAGACATCTGTTTAAATTTATCTTCAAAATGCGCTCTCTCAGTTGCTGGGAGCTCTGAAGATAACCCTACTCTCTCATGGGATCCTGGCACCTGTGACATTGTATCAGGGAACATTAACAAAAACATGGAATTTTAGGACAATAAGGAACTAATGAGATATCCGATTTGAACTACTGCTACTCAGGAAAGATGACAGAATTTTATCCACCAAGTCCTGCACTGAAACACCACATAATTCTGTAGTTCTTTTCCCTTTTAAGTAAAAATTAGTGGCCTCCTGTGCTAGTGAAATTCCCTGCCAAATTTTACAGGATTTATACCATAACAGAATTCCACCCCCATGGCATGCTGCAAACCGGTCCTTCACCATCGCTGCATTCAGATCTTGGCGATTCAACAAGATTCTATCTTTCATGAAAAGACATAATCTTGCTATGAGCTTTTAAGTAGTTATTGATTACCATTCTTCCTGAAATGCTGCTCCAGGGCTCCTACAATAACATTTTTTCACCTTGTTTCCAGTCACTGTATGTTACCGCACCGTTGTTAGACTATGTTTTTTTTCTATTTTCTCTACCTGTCAATATCTTAATGCAATTTTGAGATCCCATTTGAAGGCAGATTTTTGAGGTACATGCTATTTTCACAGGTCTTCTCTGAAGCAGCTTAGCATTTTTGAACTATAAACACATTTGGGCACAATATTCCAAGAATGGTATCATCAAAACTACACAAAGAGTGTGCGCAACAGAAGAAGAAAAACTTGCTTTCTTCTGAACACAAACTTTCATTTTCGGTCCTATGTTATCTTATAGGTAAATAGAGAACATATACAAAATGGTCTCCAATTTCTCTTGGTGCTTACAATTTAGTATTTTAAACCTTCCGTCCTTCCATCTCACAGGGCCTACGGTTTCATCACTAGGTTGCTTAATCTTGGCTACTTGATCTATTTCTCACTGGTGAGCTTACCAAGCAAGACACAGAACTTCACAGTTTTACAAAACTAACTGTAAATGGGAGAATATATTGATCATTTACACTTTTCCTTATTGGCGTAAAACAGGCAGCCCAGAAATTTACCTGGATTCGAAGGTCAGACATCTGTTTTAAGAGATCCTCAAAGAGCTCTCTGTCAGCTGCTGGAAGTTCTGAAGACAGCACTACTCCCACGTAGGACCCTGGTATCTGGGACATCGTGTCAGGGAACATGTAGACTCCAGTATTGCAGCACAGAACAGGAGACTGGTTACACATTAGAGGATACAACCAGTCACAAACCTAGAAAAGATACGTCCATAAAGGAATTAAAGGAACCTTTTAAAAAGAAAGGCAGGCAGAACGTACTGATAAGCACCACAAACTTGGTTTTCCATAAAGTTTAGTAAGAAAAATAAAAAAGCCTCGTGTCATCTTGAAAAAAAAAAAAAAAAAGTAAAAAACCCAAAACCAAAAAACCCACTTGACTTTGGAAATACCACTCTTGATTAGCTCTGACAGTCTAATATAGAGAAAACACTAATTTTCACAGGACTGTGATTCAGGCAGGTAGCCTCTTAACTACAGACTAGTCTTGAGGCCCAGGTGTAGAAACAGATGAAATGCACTGCCAAACACGTCAGCATTCACAGCGCCTGTAACTCCCTGTAGCTCTCAGGACCGGTTTATAGGATAGGATCAAGAGAACTGTCGCCTGTCGCTGGCCGACTGCTGAAGACTGCTAACGCAGGTGGAGGTGAGCCAGCAGACCCAAACCCAGGAAGCAGTTTTTATTTGTTCTTCTGAGTTTCCCCTTCGCGGATGAGGCTTTCAACAGCCAATCTTAGCAGCAACAAGGAGATCCAAAGTGCAAAACCAAACTGGAAACACAATGCACGTTACAGAATGTGTCCACGTAAAGCAAGCATGGACTGACAAAATCCAAATAATGCATGTGTTTTATTTGTAGTTCAGAGTCTGGATTAACGTGGGCCCTGAAATTCCAATTTATCAGTTGTCCTAACTGCAATACCTTATCACTAGTTGAGACTGAAGTGGGTAGTGCGCAACACCATTTTACACTCACATGTTACAAGAGGTGAATCAACATGTCTTCTCTGTGTGAGGAAAAGGAAGTTAATTTTACTAAATGAAAAGACATGTTAAGTCTACTCCTTCAGAAAACGGAATTCACCAGAACAGTCAACACTCGACAACCTTGGGAAGACACAGAGGTGATTTTCACAGAAGAAGTCATAAAACTATGTATTTGCAGGAAACCATTTGTCCAACAGCTATAACGTCCTTCATATTATCACACAGAGATTTAGGTTCAGAAGAGCAAGAACTTAAGAAGATTGCCTTTTACAGTTTTATGACAGTTCTGGAAATTTAATTAAGGAGAAAATTATTTTCCTGTTACCTGAAGGAATGCAGGTGGACGATTCCGGGCCATTTCACTATCTGTATCCAAGAACTTCACAATGCGTAGATATCCAGGATATGAAGGAGCACTAACCTGCCCATCAGGAGTCACAAAGAATATCTGTACTCCTTGGGGAATCAAGATCAGCTCATCTGCATCCACTCCCAGGTTTTCAAGGGGAGGTGGCTGAGTACACTTATTGTAGTAGTCCTCACTTACAGAAGAAAACTCCCCAGAGTCTGTGCCGTAAGACACAGTAAAATGGCCATCGGTAGCTTGAGGAGTATAGGCAGGAGGTGCTTCATTTGGCAGACAAAGAGGTTTCGCAGATGATGGACTCATAGCTGGAACGTGCCCCTGGCTCACACTTGCAACGTTTCCATCTGCTGCAGGAGGCTGACTTGGTGCAAACACGAAATTAGGGGCAGGGGGTCTTTCTGGCTTTTCTTTGGAGGGGATGGATGGGTACAACTTGGGCACCCCAGCAGGGGCATCCATCGCAGCAGGACTTGCTTGTACCGGTGGGGTGTTTTGGTCTAGGATGCCGAGTCGAGTGTGAACATTTCGGAGGGTCTCCCTCATCTTCTCTTGCATTTGCCTGGCAGACTCCCACTGGGACCCTACACATGCAGGACCCTGCGATGGAATGCTAACTCCTCGGAGCAAGTGGTCAAGCCCTTGCTTATAGTAACTTCTTGCCTCTTCTTGCTGACCTAGTTCATCTGTATTCAGTCCTTTATTGATAAAAATAAAGGCTTTCCTGTACTCTTCCTTAATAGCTTTAATATTTGCATCTTCTTGCATAACTGGATCCTGTAGTTGTTCCATTACTGCAAATGGGAATAAAAGATGTTAAGACTATTCACAGATGAAGCCAAACAATGTTTACCTTAGAATAAACTGCCTTCTAATTAGTTTCTAATGATGACCATACTGCATGTATTAGCAGAAAGTTATCTAGTTGCTTTGTACGGTGTCTGACGTGTTACAGTTATCTCCTAAAAAAACTTCAGATTTAGAATACGTGATTCCAAGACAGCAAGGAATTTATAACCATCACATCTAGTTACATCACAGGCATGTATTTCTTAAAAGTTAACCATCAGAAGAATATGGACATGCCTGATATTAAACTTTGCATCTTAAAAAGTATTAAGATCAGTAGCAAATATAGGAATAAAAAGATAATTTAAAAATATAACTTTACTTTTGATAATATTTCTAAAAAAAATCTCTAGGCTATTAAAAAATTCACTTATCATTTTGTCTATTTAAAGAAAGGCTGAACTTACAAACTCAGTATATTTTTATTTAAATAACTGAAGGGAAAGCGCTCAACAGATTTAAACAAATCTCGATAAACTTCAGCTAACACCAACACACAGAACTGGGAAGAAAAACTTTTAGCAGTTAAAGCTGTGCTTTACAAAATGAAAACAGGGAATTACTTATACACACTGTAAAGGAAATAAAGTGACAACTGGTGTTTTCCCTTCCTTGCTCCACAGGTGACAAAAACCTGGAAGTACCACCGATAGGTACAAAAGGTTGCAGGTTCTATGTCTATTTTGGAATGTATTCCTCAAACTGCCTCATGTGTATTTCAACAATTGAAGAGCAGAAAAGAGTCCAATAGGTTTACTTGAACTCTAAAATGTGTAAAATCACTGTTTTAACTGAATGCAGATCTTCAGTCTTGGCCAAATGCAGCAAATACAAATCACTCTTGGACCAAGATAGTGTTTACAACATACAATGTAAAAAATTCCAGCGACATTTTTTGCTGACAGTGTTAAGAGGCACTGTCAATTCAGAAAAATCAGGTTATTATACTAGAAGAGAATAATGATCATGGACAACAAAAATGGGATACTATATAAAAATTTTCAAGAAAAACAATGATTCTCTGCTGCAAGATGGATGGAAGAAAGGAGGAAAATCTAGAGACATCTGTCAATCACAATGATAGCAAGCTACAGAAAATATGGGGGTAAGTAAAATCCAAAGTGCAAAAATAAAAATGCTTCCATTACACATACAGAAGCATTAACGCCACTGTACACAGCATTGCTGAGACCTCACACAGCACTGAGACACGTTCAAGAAAGCCGCACCAGAACAGGAAGAGGTGTGCCGAAGGTTACTGATTTTTTTCTGGTCAATCAACTACTTTTCTCTTCCCTAGAGAGACATAAGTTTGCCTTACCAAGCCAGTAAACCAAAGGCTAAGAGATTGGATTAGTCTCTATAAATATACTGGAGGAAAAGAAGAAAGTAAATCTGGAAAGAAGAACTATTGAAATCCAAACTTTTAATAAAATCCTGAAATAGTACCAACATTTAGCTTTATTTAATGTCTCTTCTTGTTTTAGTCTAACTATCAACAAAGTAAAAAAAATAAATATGTAAAATCTGGAAAATATCCTTCCTCTACTTAGCAAAAACAGAGAAACTTAAGAAGCGCAGGTCATGAAAAGATTTTAAAGAGGCAAAGATGGAATGCTGCGCTCTACTCCCACACCCTTTATGATCAAAATGCAGACAGCACTTAGGCAACTCATGCATCCGCAGTCCCATGACAGAAATGCCATGTAATCTGGAACACATCTGTATTTTTATGATGTGACAGAATCCAGTTTCATGCAAAAGACAAGATGCGTGATTTCAGTCCAACAGCGGACACGTAGCTAGGAATATGACAGGGCATATTGAGAAGGCAGCCCATGTGGAGGGGAGCGGCAGCAACCCCAGCACATTCCCCATCACGTAGCAGAAAAACCAGTCGTGGGCTAGAGGAGATTTTTCTGGTTGATTGCAGTCACTTGCTGCGAATAGGCTCAGCATCTTTGATTTAAGCTGAAGAACAACACTGGCCTAAGAATAACTGTATATTTAATAACCACCAAGGACATCAATTTAGAAGTTATAAGCATGCTTCTGACCAGCACAACAGCAAGCAATTATAATGAAAGTAATTGGAAAGAACTCTAACTAAAGTTTGTGAATATAGCTCGATCCTTACATGAAAGATTATTCTTAACCATGTCATATATTTTATGACCTAGATATTAACCATGTAAGATATGCACAGTCAAATTATTTGCGAGCAAAAAAACCCTAGGGACTCCCAAACCACATCATCTTGTGTCAACACTTGTATTTACTAATGAAAAATCCATTTTTCCTTTTAAGAAGGTTATAAAGGTAAAAAAACCAATTTAACAGTAAAAAACCCTGATTTAAAAATTACCATAGGTTTCCAAAACACAGAAAATGTTTAGAAGACTGAGAAAGACAGACGTGCTTAACCTAACATCAGTTTACTTCTTTATGAGCAAAATTTAGTGTTTTGACATTTTTAGTGCCTGTGAATCCAATCCTGTAAAAAGTCCCTTCTTAAGACTTTAAGTAAACAATTCATTTGTGTGAACACAACTGCAGTACCATAGTCTACTTTGCCCTGTTTTTTGATTTGTTTTCACTGGGGGAGACTAAGGCAAAGATACTTCACAAATTTTAAATAATTCTTTTGCTAGTGATTGTTAGTATAGAACAAGAAGAGACATCAAGTAAAATCCTGAAGTCATAGCTACATTTCAATTTAATAGTGAATTAATTTACTATTCACTGTATGCTTGTCACACTGTCACCACCTCTGCTCTTGCTAAAGCTCAGTCTTTATTAACAGTAGAAAAGGTCTGTAAGAAAACGGAGATGTCAGCACTAGCAGTGTATATCCAGCACCAGTGCATGGCGGGGATATAAAAGCCGGCTTAGCAATTCAGAAGAGCGGGAGCGTGCAACTCATCTCTGATTGTCTGAAACATCCCAAGTCTGCAGTATATGTACAGTATAGTTACCACCAAACCACGCATTTGGGTGGCAAAGCGCTTGGAAATGGAGGAAGGAATTCACAGTAGATTTTAACACAAGATAACTACATGTCAGCCTGAAGAGCTGAATTTAATTCATTCTTATTAATTTACTAAAATTAATTCAAAATAAAGGATGGCATAAAGTAAATAAGCCAACTGGATTGCTCCCTCACAAGAAGAAATATTCTCTGAAACAGAACATTTAAGTAGCAATCGAATCATATACGAGGAAGATCCTCCGTCATTATTATTTTCAGTGTACGATCTTTACATAGCATTTAAGTGCCCTGCACGTTTTAATATTTACTGTAATCTATTTCTGTACAATGCAGAGTCTTATTTCGTCTGTTTTAAAGCTGGAATGAATGACAAAGTGTTTATTACTAAATACGAGAGCGCCGCAAACCAACCTTTGGTCCTACGGCTGGTACAGATTGGCCCAGATCTGTACTACTTAGTGCTAAGACTTAGAGGAACTTGTCCTGGAGAAAGCTGTTCCAAAACAGAGCTAAGAAAACAGCTAACGGGCACTGTAGATAATCACAGATCAATCCAGTGTGTGAGCTCATTCCTTGGCCCTTTTTCATTTATCAGTAGAGATATACTCTGTGGTTTTAAGTGACTCGACCAAGGGAGGCTACAGTGCAACAGGGAAACTTGAGTTCAATTTGATACTGTAAGCTAACATGGCTGTCCATCCTTCCTCTGAAGCAGCAAACTTAATTAAAAATAATGTATAGTAAAAAAAAAAAAAATATATAGCTCAGTGGTGGATCTTACTGCCAGAAGGTAAACATGAAGCCTAAAGCTTATTAAGAGGATTAAATATCCGGACTGACAGAGATAGGACACTCT
>NW_009636128.1:21268-22201 GCF_000690535.1 Cariama cristata
ACTCACTATTTTTGAAACCTGGGGTGTGTAGGGGAGGAAAAAGCACAATCAAAACAAACCCCTTAATCCAAGAGCTCTTCCTATACGACAACTGTCTTTCTATCAGCCACTGATTCCAAAGGTGAAGAGGATGAAGGAGAACTACCATGCAGACAGAATTGTTTAAGCCTTATTTAAAAAAAAAGAGCAATTAAGAAAATATTAGTAACTTGCAAGAATTTAGAGAACAAACTGAATTAAAACAAATGTTATAAAGGGTTTAAACTAATATAAGCCAGGTACTAGCTGACAAATTTATGGTTTTTTGCTTTTACTTTATTTAAATTAGTTTGTTTACAGTAGCCCTTAAATTTTTCATTAAGCAGTGGCCTACTGCTAGTTTTTAACCACCTAAGGCTAGATCATATCAAAGGCTAGACAACAGAGAAAGTCAGTGATCTGATCTAACATGGTAATTCTTACTCTCGAAATTACTAAAGACTTCAGTAAACGCCCATCTTCTGACATTTCAACCTACACCATCTTCTCAGGCCAGTATCCCAGCACCTACATTCACCCAGTCAGCATGTCCAATTTTCCTCCTCTCAGTACTACTGCTGTCTCAAGCCTTTTTTTTCACAAATAAATGGAATTCCTTCCTGACTCCTTGGTCTCTATTTCCATCGCATCCTCTCAACACAGAGCTTTTAGGCTTTGAGTGCCTATTTGGCACTTCTCTAAAAAGGAAAGTGAAAAACCAGTAGGGCAGATAATTCCCTTCACCTTGCAGCTCTGCTGTCCAGCACCTGACATTTTTCCACAGCGCTGAAGTACAAAGACAGCCCCTACCATTCTGTGGTCAAAGATTCTAACAACGTCATGGAAAATTTAGCGTTATGCAAGATCGCTATTTAATACTTTTTCACTAGCTGTGTGCCTGCCAGCTTGACCACT
>NW_009636129.1:0-4551 GCF_000690535.1 Cariama cristata
GGGGGCCGCCCCTCCCGCCCTCGGAGCTTGCTGTTATTGTTATTTCATTTCTGTTAGCGGTGTTCAGCGGGTCTGTCCCACCTTGCCCCCGGCAAAGCCCCGCAGGAGCGATGCCTGCTAGAGCCCGAGCTTCCAGCTCCCTTGTTAGCAGCCATTCCTTCAGGGGGAATTAAATGATAAATTGCAGTGTCTGGTTGCTTCCAGGCTAAATTCAGCCAATTAGGAAATTCCCTTTCTGGTGTGAAGAGTGGCAGGGGACATAGGATATGTTCATTTAAATGTATATTAGTGCAAATGCTGCGAGCTCAGGTGCTGCTGGGGCTCCCAGGCATTACAAGAACTTAGGATGCTTCTGTGCCAGAGCTGGTACTGCTGCGCAGCGCTGACACCGCACTCTTGCCCAAGCATCACAGGACCTTTATGTTCAGAGGAAGCCTATGGGTGAGCTGGGTACCAGTCTGCGTTCGATCAGCTCAAACCCGCAAAGAGCACAGCCGGGGGAGTCGGTTTAGTGTGTTTCGTTGCTCGGGCAGCCCAGGAGAGAAGCGTGGTGGTAGAGCTGCAGGATTTTGTTGGGAGTTTAATAGTCACAGTGTTGTGCAGTTCACATTTGGGGGGAGTTTATTTAATGATACAACAGTGTGGTATGAAGCCAAGACCTTCTTTCTGCTCTGGAAGATGCTGGTGAGGTTTGCTGACAAGCAGCAGCATTACCGTGTACCCCCTGGGAGGAGCTCAGGCTAGTTCCATTCGCTCAAATTTTCCTTTAGCAAGCACAGTTGAAAAATCTTCAGAGATTAGGTTTGCTGCAGTTTGGCAAAATCAGGTTTTATGGTATTTGTTATTATTTTGAGCAAGGTGGCTGTGAATAGCAGAGCGCAAACCCTCTGGGTGATTCAAATGAACAGCTTGTTGAGAGTCAACAGTCAGATTGAAGGAGTAAGGAGGGAAAACATGGTAGCCTTAAAGCTTCATATTATAGAGTGCAGCATTTGGGTTAAGTGTGCAAGGAGCAAAAATATTGATGTTGCCTCACTGACATGTTTTAGTGTTAAGGAAGTGTCAGCATATAGTTTATGCTAAATAGCTTATAGCTACCAGAGGAAAAATGATGGGGGAGCAGACAGGAGAGGGGGCCAGGGGCAGACGTAGTAGGGTGAGAATCCATCTTTGCCAGGCTACAGCTGATGCCAGACATCCATAAGCTGGTTTTAACAGATCAAAGAAGAGTCACAGCTCATGTTGGTTATTTAAAATTTTATTTGTCTCTAGTTTATTCTCATAAAAACACTCTAGTCTATTTGGTTTTAGTATTCAGACAGTACAGACTTCTGATATTATCAACAGTGATATTAGAGAAGCAGTACAAACCAACCTACTTTAGCATGTAACCAAGCACAGGTGGAACTAAAACCACCTCCACTTGTAAAAACTAATTAGCCAGCTTTCTTAGGCTTTATAGTTAAAATACAACTCAGTAAATGGTTATAGTCACCAAACCATATAAATAAAATCTAACATGGTAAAATAGGAACAGCTGAATGTGCAAGAGTCAAAGTAAAAATATCTAGATAGGTATTTCGCTAATTAGAGCAATCACCAGTTAACTGCATCTATGTTGTAACTGTCTCTCATAGGAGTGAGTTTTCATCTTCGTTTCCAGTTAAAGTTCATCACTTTCATACAGTCCAGACTGCTCAGCCAAACGCTGAAACTCTCCTTCTGGTGAGAAAGCTTGTTTCACATCCAGTCCTCTTCCATTAAGTGCCAAATACTTGCTAAAAGTTGGTCGAACCCGTAACTGCTTTGGGGCTGGAAGTGGCTTCTTTGCATGTGCTGGAGGAGAGAAAAAAAAAGCTTCTTTCAGTGTCTTCCCAGACTGTGGAAAGACCCATGGTAGAGCACCCTGATTGCTTTTTATCTGCAACATACACCAGCAAACCCTTAGGAAGAATTTAACATATCTCAGACATCAGAGATTTATATTCACCATCCTTCTTGGTATCAATCAAATTGTAGTCTTTAAACAGTCCAGATAGCAGATGTAGACAATGTGCAAAGGACACATTGCTGTGTCTTAGCACTAAACAGAAGAGTTTTTCCCAGGATAGTTACTTTTTGTCTAGTTCAGTGTCTTTGGAAAGAAATCCTCCCAGCAGTCTAAGCTTCATTAGGTTAATCTTGAGGGTCAGTTCTGAATACAAGTGCCAGTGGCAGTTTTGACTGTGGCACTGTGATGTGGTACTTACTGGCAACCTCCAGCCTGGCGTGGCATGTGGCCACACCTGCTCCATTGACAGCAGATACGGTATACCAACCAGCATCCTTCTTGTTTGCATTATGAATGAGGAGGCAAATCCTTCCAGTATTGTCATGTAACAAGCTGAAAAAGGAAGGTGTTTATGGGTAAGTGCTTGGAGGGGGAAGGAGAGAAGACATTGAAATCAGTCAGTTTGCATGCTGAGGAGCTGAGAAAGCCCTAGAACAATTCTTGCAGGGCGCTGCAAGCTATTTAGACATAAACACTGCATTTGTGTTACAAGCCACCAGTGATTCATATCGTGATACTATTCAGCCGTGGCATCAAGGCCCTTCTGTAGCCCCATAGCATGATGAATGCATTGGATGTTTCAGTCCTAAAGCCACACTGCTCCATGGGCCTTGCAACTGCTGCTAGAATTCAGAGTGGTATCTGGCCACAGTTTTCTGTCTGTGCCCTCAAAACAAGATTCTGAGCATCGTGCCTGTCCAGCATGTCATAAACGAGGGGCAAATCTAGCTTTCCAGCTTGCTGCTTTTAGAAACCAGCCAATTCAAATTTGACTTAAGAAATTCTGGTTATTGTTTTCTAACACACCAATGGCCAACTCATTAGTAGGATACCTTATTCGATCTGTATTATATTGTACCATTTCGTTGTTTCTTTTCCAGTAAATCCGGGGTGTTGGGATAGCAGAGATCTGGCATTCAAGTCTGGCTGTATCTCCTTCAAAAACCTTTTTGCTTTGTGGCTTGAAGATGAAAATTGGAGGCGTGTGATGTTCTTTTGCTAAATTAAAGAGGAAGGATAAGGAGTTGTTACTGTAAGTATTGAATGCTACTATCAGGTTTGTTTTTCAAGGTTTCAGAATGCTAAATTCAAGAGAGCACATGTTCTTTACTGCAACTCCTTAGCCTACAGGCAACTGCCATGAGCATAAGGGTGTAGTAGACACAATCCACTTTAGAAGGAGAGTCAATCAATATATGTTGTCAATCCTGGGAGATTAAAAACTCCCAAATTCTGGACATCCCCCTTCATCTAAATATCCCACTATAAGTGCTTTGAAGAAATGTGTCATCCCAGATGTATGTAGTAAAATAGTCTTGGAAAAAGGTAGTGTGTTTGTTATTGTTTGAGCCTGAATATCTGGAGATCTACCCCTGCTTCTTAATTGTTTTGTGTCCCAAACACATGGAGGAAGGCATTAGGTTACTGAGATTTTCCACGTGTGGGCAGGTAATTATCAGTGCTCTCAGTCTTACCAATTACTTCCACTTTTACTGCAAAAGATGCTTCTCCTGCACGGTTGACAGCCACACATTCGTATGTCCCTGCATCAGATGATTTGACTGCTTCGAAGATAAATGAGTGGAACCCCTTTTCTGACACTATCATTTTATGGAACTGATCTTGATGAACCATCCTTCCATTCTGATACCACATCACATCTGGAGTCGGCAGCCCACTAACCTGTGAAGGAAAGGAAAGCAGTGAAGAGTTAAACAGCTTTAAGATAATAAAAACCTTTCAATGCTATAGGGACTTTGATGCTGATAGATCATCAAATCACGATCTGCAAAATTTTACAGTCTTGCCTAGTTTTGAATATTAACGTGGTGCTGCACAGAGAGGAAGGCTTGTGAAGTGCAGTGGAAAGATGAGCTTTAGCTACAAGACAGTAGATGCTCTTCCTGCAACCCCCTCTTGTAAGGTAGTTTTGATTAGGCCAACGATACTCATTGTGGGTCATGGAGGGAGCTAACTTACCCTTTTAATCTCACAGCCAGCACTGTCAGTGATGCTGACATCCATGCTGTTTTGATAATGTATGTAAATAAACTGTCCTGTAGGCATGCTCCAGGATGTCGGTGACATTCAGAAGTTAAGCAATTTGCAGCAAAATGGCTAAAGGTCATGCTTAAGTCTGGCAAGACTTTACTTAAGGAAACAGATTGGAAGTGATCAGGAAAAACCAAGCCAAACCACAATTAGCAAACATCCTTTGCAGTGAAGTTGCATGTCCGGGAGAGCTATGTTCTTCCTTACCCTAGGGCTGGTACAATTGCCATAGTTTCAGGCCACCCTGGTGTTTTGTCTGTTTGTAATTAGGGCATTTCCTTGCCAGATTGTCTGCTCCAGCAAGGGCACAGTTACCTCAGAGAAGACTCATTGAAGGCAGGCTGGTCTTAAACAGGCCTTGCTGGACCTATGTCCAGCATATATCTGCTGAAGTCAGTGGAGTCCTAGTGCAAAGCACAAGGTTCCCTCCCAAAATGCTTTCTTTCAGC
>NW_009636129.1:4582-14985 GCF_000690535.1 Cariama cristata
AATATTCATTCTTCCCAATGAGGTCTAGAAGATGTTCTGTGGTGGTCCATATTTATCGCTGTTTACCTTTAACCATATTCTTATGCAGCTGATTCCATTTACATTTTCCAAGGGAAAATGTTGAAACATTTAGCCATCTCCTATTTCTTGGTTTTGCATGGAGACACCCTGCACCATCTGCCATTAGTGCTCTGGCTTATTAAAGTGCGAAGGCACTGCAGCTCAGAGGCCTCTCTTCATGCCACACACCCCACAGAACTAATGAAACCAAGAGTGAAAGGCTGCTATTACTTTGAAGTCGAGCCTGCAGAATCGTCCCTCCTCAATAATTATATCTTCAGGCACTTGTGTAAAACGTGGCTGAAAAAACTTTTCCTGGATTGAGTCATGTCCACGTTCATCTCCTCTTGAGGATGGTCTGCTCCTAAAAAGTGGATAGAAACGGTTAACCGTGTAAAAGTTACCATAGCACAAATGACATTGAAGCACCGGTTGCAGCTAAAGTCCCTCAACACGTTTCGGAATCCAACACTACAGTTCTGGCTTGTTTTTCAGCTGTAAAGCACAGGTTTTGATCAAACACTTACATTGGTCAAGTTGTTCAATTCAACACAGAAACATAATATGAAACCTTCATCTTTGGCCTAATATCCAAAAGAATTTACGAGACCAATGTGGGCTGTGTTTCATCATGCTATGTTTCATCATTTACATTGTTGGACCTTGCTTTGACTAGAGATTAATCTTCTAGAATACGAAGCATATTTGCCCTAGGTACATCGAGTCTTTAAACTTCTAGTGTTATGCTTAAAATTGACTGGATTAAGATCATAGGTATCATCAACCATCCACAAAAGGTAGTGTTTTAGTTGAAAGGAAGTGAATGAATTTAGTAATTATTACTTCAGAAAAAGTGCTAAGTAGTGAAGTAAAACTAACATTCTCTAGAAACATTTGAAATAAGGTCTTGAAGAGTAGCGCAGCACAAGTTCATGCATTACCTTACATGTGTTGTAGGAACCTGCAGCCTGATGTTTTCTGCATTCTGGTGCTTGGAAAGAGAAAGAGGAGAGGCGACTTAACTTAGAGAGAAAGTTTTATACACTGAACAAGAAGCCATTTAAAGTTCATATACTGACTGCTGCTTAAAAGCAAACTGAACACTTCAGAAGTCATTGGGACAAGACTGGTAAAGGAACCAGGAGCTAATATACTCTGTTTTCACCCTAGGCTTTGCCATGACAGTAACAAGTGCTATTAATAGAATGGCACAACTTCTCATCACTCTGCACAGGTGATAGGTGCAGCAGTTTTGTTTGGCACACAAGGCTTTTGGCCAGCCAATAACCTTTGTTAGAGGGGAGTAGTACTACTGGCAGTATCTAAAGTGAGAGCTAAGTACAGAGTGTCCTTCCCTATAGCAGGAATAGAAGTGGAATTGCTGGCAAGAACACTGTATTGTGCCCACTTAAATATGGTACTCCTAGCAATGGACACATGCTGAGCTGGAAAATATTTTTCTTTCTAGATCACAGCACCAACTAAGCTCGCTGACAACTCCACAATCACATGAGTAAATCTGCTAAAGTACCCAGGATTGATTCCTGCTAGGAACTTGGATGTTTGGAAAATGCAAGCAGAGTTTATTAGCAGTGACTCAGTTTAGCAATGGAGTCAGAAGAAACACTCCATGGAAATTTCTGGGGTGTTTGCGTTGAGCCATTACAATGCTTGGTTCTGTGCTCTGTAGCCCAGTCCTGTGGAACATTTAAGCCTGGGTTTAAACTTCAAGCACAGAAGCAGTCTTCAGTTCAGGGGAAGCATTAAATGAATGAGGGTTTTGCTGGACTGAGCTCCATGCTGAGTCCCAAGGCAATTGCTTTTATCTGCTCATTTACACAAGTTCTATTACTTGTCTTGTGAAATGATGCTGTAGTGATGAAGTTGCTAATAATTCTAATGCTCTATTTTAGGGACTGTGTAGTTAAGTTTCTGAGAAATCAGGAGGCTGAATCAGTGACCACAATATTTAAAAATAAGACTGAACAATGGGAATGAGATCTTTCAAACATAAGCCAATCTCTCCTTCCAATACTCCTTTTAATGCAGCATTTCACACACCCTGAAAAGTTGTCAGTCATCCTGTTTTGACTGAATGTTTGCTTGCTCTCTGCAAAAAGATGAGGCTTCCCTTGCTCTCTGACATCCATAATGTTCCCTTCTTGCCTGCTGTTGTCAGGTGGCTGTTGGGGAGAAATAACTCAAATTGCATATTCCTCCCTTGCTGTGATCTTAAGTATCTCTTGCATCGAAGAGTTTTGCTAACTGCACTTTGGAAGATGTATGCCAGCCTGCTGGCTCTCTGCATGCGTGCAGCAGGAGGGATGTTTTCTTTGGCTGCACAGATACCCAGGGCCACATCACAGACATTTCCACTGACTTTGATGACAGAAGTGCCAAAGAGAGCTTTTAACTGGCCTGAATAACCAATGAATGATGCAAGTCTCCAACTAAAATGCTTTTGAAAATGCCAGTAGTAATAAATTCTTGTCTATCAGGATGTGGGCTGCTAAAATAACTGCTTTGCCTTCTCTTAATGATTGCAGGCCCCTGGAAGGGCTAAAACCCAACCCATCCCACCCCAAGGCCCTGACCTCTTGTGGTCAATGTCGCTTATTCCAAACAGTGACAGGTGTAAATCTTGCTGTCCTGGCCAAGTCTGAACTCGGGCTTTTAAAAAGTGGGTACCTGTATCCCTTGCTGTGCTGCTCCCTGCCTGTCACAGGCAGGGTGTAATGCACTGTGCAGCAGCTGTTGTAATTCCTCCCTGGAGAGGTCATTCCTACAGATCAGGCCCAGCAAGGGGATGGTGCTTAAGTTCCCCCCCCTCTGCCACCACCCCCCAAAAAAACCCTCAAACCCTACCATACAGAGCACTGCCAGTAAGAGCTGTCCCCTTCCCTGCACTGGTACCAAATAAACCCCATCTCTCTGCCCTATTCAGGTACAAGAAGGTCACAGCACAATCACCAGGAAATCACTGTTCTAGAGACAGGTCCCCATTTACCTGTGCGTTCTGCATGTTGTCTTCGCCTTGTGCTTCCAACACAGATGCAGCATTTACTGGTCCGAGCAGCCTGCGAGCCATTCTTTCTTCATATGTTAATCGCTTAAAGCAGAGCAGAGAGGAATTCTAGTCAGAAGTCCGTTTACTATTTCGGATCAGCTTGTAAGAGACCATTAATATGCCACAAATTCAGGGTGTTGTCAATGAAAGCAGTGGCTGAATAGAAACACCACGTCTGTTCCAAAGAGTTCGCAGTCTGTGATGCCTACTGAAGTCAGCCTCAATATATACAGCGCTGAAACACATAAAAGATTAAACTGCCTGTTCATCAAAGCCTCTCTATTGCCATCTGTGGCCTTCCACTCCTCCTCTTTCTCCGCTGGGATTATTTATGGGTAACTGATGGCATTATCTCAGAAGCCAGAGTAAGTCCCAGGGTACCTTTCTGTTAGCACTGGGAAAACTTCCCAAGTCATTCAGCTGTGGATTTACTTCAGGACCTAGAGGCATGATGGATGCTAGCGTCCCCTACTCCCAAAAAAGCAAGAGCCACACCAGAAGCAAACACAGCCAGAGAGGAACACCACGGGAAGCACACGGGAAGTTTATGCCAGTGCAACAGCCGCCTTATGAAATGCTGTGTGCTGGCTGGAGAGGAGGCCAGAATGCATTTCAGTCATGTAATGGTAAGTTCCTACAATATGCATGCAGCACATGGAGATAAATATGAGCAGAGTTAAATTCAAGTTCTGTCAGTTGGGTTACTGTAGAAGAGTACGTTAGTCCCCTGAGCAATCAGAACACCTGATGCTTTGCTTCCCACAAAGTTTACCTTGGGTTTGGATTTTGTGAGGTGAGGACAAGCTCTGACTGAATTTCTGCTGTGTATGGGACATGTATGTGGCTACTCCTGGGTAGATAAGAGTTTGAGGAGGCTTGAGGGACTTTTCTTTAGAAAAGAGTAAGAGAGACCTTTTACAAAACCTATGAGCTCTTAATATCCCTGAGGTCATTACAGCTGTATCAAGTGTGGCTGAGATTGGCTGGTTGGTTCAGACACTGTTGGAGGACAAGGGGAGGAGGACAGAGTGGCGATTGCATAAGCCTTATTTTTAGCCTGGTTTCCTATGGGAAGAATAGCTGGCTTGCAATGGCAAGCTTTCTTACAGCAGATAGGACATCTCTGTTAGGAACACATTTAAGTCAGATTTGACCTAATATACTTTCTTTTTGTCCTTCAATATTCAAAATTATATATGACACAAACCTGTTCCCACTGATAACAGAAAAACTCCTTTCTACTTCAGGGGAAAGAAGATGGAAACTATAAACTCTGGGCTTTTACCAGTTTGCCTCCAGCCAGCAGGAAGGTTCCCACCTTAGAGACCTGCTCACTCTAGCCTCCTGTAGTGCGCTTCCCTACTGGTAAGCAAATTTTTCTCCCAGATTTGGATTTCTTGGTAAAGGAGATTGCATATTGTCCCTTTGCAGAATAAATAAGTAGCTACTGAGACTAAGAGACCTTCTTTTAGGAGACAGACTTTATGATAAAAGCTTATGTAATTTCTTTGATTTGTTGTTGTTCATATAAAAAGAAATCAAAGTTTACCATATGTGGTGATGGTCTCTAGAATGAGATTTCAAATATTGGTACTTCTCTCTGAGTTTCTAGTGATTTGGAGTGGTTTATTAACCTCAGTGTTGAAAGCCAGGGTGAAATTGTGTCTGGAGAACTGAATGATTCTCCTTGGGTTTCTAGTTGTCTGCGGATGTGATGTTCAGAAGCCCATGTGATCCCCAGCAGAGAGTTCAAGTTTGTGCCACAGCTCTAAACACGTACCTTTCTCCCGACCCTAGCCTTATTAATTGGATTAGACAAATTCAAAGACAGCTTGAATGGTGTGTGCTGGCCAAGAAGTTAGGATAAGCAGGAAAGGCAATAGCAGCTTAAAACCATCTTGCTGTATCAAATGGCTTTGAGAAGTCAGCGCATCCCTTACTGAAGTCACAGGAGATGCAGACATTCAGTTGCCACAGTAGATGCCTACAGACAGACTTACAGCAACCACCTCTGTTGCCACACATTCAGGCCAGCTTTCATCATGCACTAGCGATGGCTACTCCTCTCCTGGAAAGGGCCTTCTCAGGGCTGAGCTGAACCTGGGCTACCAATACAGCTATTTGCATTCTAATAGCAAAAATAACTGTGAAGAGGGTGTTGGGAAACAAAGAGACAGAACCACACTTTTTACACCAGCCCTGAGCCATGATTAAAAATGGAGTCACTGTTGGAAGAGATGTTTTTTTACATTTCTAATGGGAAAATTCAGCCACCTCACATTGAAAGAATTCTGGTCATAAATGGCTCAAAGAACTCTTGTGAGAATCTGTTGAGGTTCTGAGTAAAGATGTTTAGGCAGTGTTGCTCCTGCATTTCCTTCTTCTTTCAGCTCAGTTTGGAGCCTCCAGCCTCTGGGGCACTAGAACTAGTCTCTGCATCCCTCCTTGCACTACCGGGAGTCAGAGCAAACTGGTTCTTTAATCAGCAGATTTCCCTTACCTGGTTGCCATTCTGGAGAAGGTTGTCTTTGCATCGGAGTTTCTTTTCCAAGTCTTGAATGAGGGCCTCTTTTGTTCCTCGAATTTCTTGGTCTGATGTCTTCTGCATAGAGTTGATGCTTGCTTGTTTGTTATACATTGGTTGTGAGTAACTACTCATGCAGGAAGAGAAAACAAGGTTATTCCTGTAGGCCTGCTTGAGCATTTGCTACAGCTTCATAGAATGCACACAAAAATATGAACCTGCTGCCTAGAAACTGTGGTTCAAATGAACCCATAAAGCATATGGGAGATAGATAGGCAAGGTAGAGTAATTGAGTACCAAAACTTAAGGGAAAGTTATCATGGTCTAGCCAAGTCCTTGAGTGTCTTCCCACAACACTCGCAGCAGTTTGCTGTGGGTTGCTATTCAGCATCCCTACATCCTGCAGTGGCCCGGCCTCGACTCAGATGTGTGCAGGAAGGCCAGCAGTGTTTTGAGGGAGCCACTAACTCCACTGAGCAACGTGAGTCTGTCCAGGAGCAAATTCTTCCTCAAAAACTGCATTCCTTTACAATTTCAATTGTTAAAAAGGCCCTGGGTGCTGCAAATCCACAGCAGGGTCACAAACTAGTTGGTTAGGTGTGAACAAATAGCATATTAGTTGGCCTCTTCTTCCTAGCCCCAGAAACTTACTTCATACAGCATACCTGTCCAGATATTCAATAGCCAAGCTTACCCCAAGCTAGGCTGGGTCTTTCAGGAGCCCTTGCTGCAACCCCCCACATAACTAAGGATTACAGGATCAGGCTAAGAGACACAATCAAGTCTTGGAGTTAGATAGTAGTCTTGATTCTGAAAAGTGCTAGGAAAAGAGGAGCATCCCTCAAAACAGGTTGCAAAGCTGTACTAGAGGTCACAGTGCTCTGTGCTGACTGGATCTAACCCCATTCATTATATGCAGCGGGGCCTTGTATGCTGCAGTTGTGGTCAGCAATTATTTCTATTCAAAATCCTCTTCCTCCTGTTGCTTGGGACTTTGTTCTGCTGATTAGAATAGGGTAGAAGGGTTGTAATTCTGGTACGCAGTCCCAGAACTGCTTGTACTTAATAACTTGCCCAAGTTATAACTTAAAAACTTTAATAATTTATTTGCCCAACAGATTAGTATGTCTCATGTCCCCGTTTGCCCATTTGTAGCATGATTAGGAAAATAAGTCCTCAACTCACAGGATGTTGCATTTAAGAGCAGCTTATATGAAAAGCATAGCGAGGCACCAAAGCTCATTGCTACGAAAACAACCAACCCCATGCTACATACACAAAACTGAGCAGTTACTCCAGATGTGCACCTAACCCCCACACACTCCTGCAGTACTTTTAAGAAACACTCCTTAGTGCCCCAGCTAGCCCACTCCATCTTACCTTTCTGCTTCCCACAGTACTGCGATTCAAAAAAACCCCCAGAATCATTCAGATTTCCTGAATACAAACTGATGCTTAAACCTGAATTTATATCCAAGCCAGCAGGACCTCCCTGCCCCTGTCACCTTTCTAATATCCTCAGCTGAGTGTTGCATATTCTACGCTGACTTTCCCCAGGACCTCCAGCTAATATTGGCAGGAATACGAGTTGGTGAGAAGGCAAGACCCGGCTCCCTTTGAGATCTCATTGACCTTGGGAGATATTTGGGTTGCAGCCCAAAGGCAAAATGATATAATACATATTCAGGAAAGAATTTAGTCTTTGGTCTGAAGGGGTAAAATTTTCAAGTAGCTGCCTTTCTGTTAGCATGTAAGGTTAATGAATACTGTATTGTAGGTAAGTGTAAAGTCCCATCATGATGTGGAACTTGAAAATACTGCTGAGACTTACTAAAAATCTTGAAGTTGTTTATATGTGGGAAATACTACTACCTTGCCCCTGCCTCCCTGTTCATAAGCCATGTTTGTTGAGAGAAATTCATTTGAGATGGGTGTCCATCTTCTGTTCTGAATACCCTTAAATAAGAGATTTCCATCAAATCAAACTAAACTGTTCAAACTGACCCCAGAAAACCTGCAGAGCAGCCCATGACACGACTACTGTGCAGTTTAATTCCTGAGGGATACTCATCTCTCCCATGCAGACACCAAGGGCAAGCGCTCAGCCTCCTAACTCGATTCATGCAGAGTCCTGCCTCGAACGCCAGAAGTCAATAGTGGTTGTACCATTGGCTTTGGTCGAACCAGTGTTTCACCGGACGGGTGGATTTGGGGTGGTCAGTGCACGGGAGAGGCCAGGCCAGAGGCAAGCAAGGGGAGGTTAGAAGCCTGTATATACTTACTGAGGTTCCATAGGAGAAGGAGTTTGGCTGTTATAGTCGGGCTGCGAGGGTAGCACTGAGCACAGGAATGCTGCAGGGGGTTGGTTAGGCATGGATATAAGCCGTTGGCCAGATGATGAGCTAGCAGGAGACTGCGCAGATGCAGGTGTGACGGGATATGTGGATTCCTTAGGGGCACTACAGGAAGGCGAGGAGAGCGTGATTGAAGAGCTCAGCGATGACGAGGAGGAGAATTTCTGCCCACTTGGGTTACGAGGCTGTATTAGGATGGAGGACTGTTTGATTTGTCTGCTTGACTCTGTAGAGGCTGCAGGTCCCGGAGGCTGCTGTTGCCCTTGACACACATTCTTAGACTGGATAAAGTGTTTTGGGCGTTCGTAGTTAAACATGGTTGGTTGGCACATAGAGGAAACGGATGGGAAATTAGGGACACTCATAGGAGAGGTTTCACGGCTGTCCTGGGTTTTTGTTGGTGATAATTGGCTTTGGATAGGTGGCTGGTAAAAACTAGGTGATAGGCCACGAAAACTTTCTTGGCTGGGCTCCTGGATAGAATGGAACCCTTGCCTTGCAGAATACAGGCTTTCTTGGTGTGGATTTTCCCTTAAGGAAGACAATACAGATAAAATAAGTTGTATATCACCATTTGAATCGCAAAAATACTGTGTCGTGAGCAGTGATTAGCAATCCAAAGAGTATGAAGTTCAGGGGACTGACAGTTAAAGCTTGAGCTTAAAATAAAGAGATTTAGGATCTATTAGAACTATTCCAGAACTGTACGAACATTTTGGATTACAGTAACAAGTCACACACTCTCTCTGACTCAGGTGCAGCGCTCACCACAGCTATCTTATCTGCAAAAACCCAGTAAATTCTAAAAGAAATAGCAATGGGTTTCTTGAGATGACCCACCACCTGCATAAGTCTGCAGATAACTGTAGATACTACTGCTAAGCAAGGTAATTTGCCACCTATCATCTTAACTAAAAATCTCTAGATCCTGCAGGTTTGTACCCTGTCAAAATACTAAATATGGTGAATTGGCTATTTGTGCCAAGAAATTCCTTACACCATAGGGAAGCATGAAACATGTTCTACTTTCTTTTAAGCCTAAAACTAAACCTTGGAAACCAAGTATCCTGATTGCTTTTCTAATAGTTTTTGAATTCGGAGCTTTTTATATCCAGTTGATATTTGGGATTGGAATGCCAAGGACTGTGCTTCTCTGTTTGAAGCGATTCCCTGAGATTTGCTGTTGGGGCTAGTAATTGCCAGAATGACATAAGCTGCAGGATGAGGTAGCGCAAGCCAAGCTACTGAGAGGTCCTGCATTTATTTTGCAGGTCCTTGATATCTAAATCCAGGCTTTCCATCAACTCAAAACCCAGGAAACTTTCATTAGCGTTTGAACTGAGCAAGTTTGTTACAACTGACAAACAACTTCACCTCCAGGATAAATAAATAACCCCCGAAAATAAACGTGAAGCTACTAATAAAAAAAATGAGAATATAAATCCACACAGTTACATGTGCTGGAAAAAATTGTAATCTTGCCCCACTGAGATCAGCTGTTTCGCTGCTATATATACACAGTATATTGTATTCCTCTCATCGGAGGGCCCGAAGAAGGGCTCCACGAGGTCATAAATTCCCACGGGGGGAGATCAACTGAAGACATTGCTCTCATTCTAAAGATTCAAAGCTTTCATTTCCTAAAGGTAATTATCAATATTAGTTGTAAATTAACTGTACATAAACAGAGCTTTTTTTAGTAAAAATTCCCTAACTTTCCCCTTATCATCGTCTTGCAATTTGAAGCTGGCTCAAATTTTTGGAACATATCCGCACCATGTTCTCATTCTCTGGTGCAGAAAACTCACTGAATCTTGTTTTTATACCATTTTCGTATCGTTTTAATATATATATAGCCTGTGTACCAATTAATTCATTTTACCTACAGGCTGCATATAGAAACCAGCATTTACTTTGTTTTCTAGAATACTGCACTTAAACAAGATAGGATGCAGAGATTTGCTTGTCACAGCAAGGGGTAAGTTAGGCTTTCCTCAAATCATTCCACCTTGATTTGGGTGAAAAAAAAAAATAAATCTAAAGAGACTTTGACCTTACAAGACAAAACCACTAAGTAATAATAGAGACACTTTGCTTTAAAAAAAAACCAACAATTTTTTTTTCCTTTGTTGCCTCCTAGGTTACCTTTGACACCAGCACACCTTAAAGGTGCATTTTCACCTCAGCGTTACCAGCGCATTGCCGCTTCTCACGCCAGCTCCCTAACCAGCTTCCAAGTAAGAAGTGACATGGAAAAAAAACCCCGAACAGACCAAACACCCGAACTCAGCACCTTACCTACAGCCTAGAAGTCGTCCCCTGGGCTTTAACCGGTATTTTGGGAAGGGACCGTCATTCGCTGACCCGCACTGTCATAGTAGCCCCTCTGCGTAGCGTT
>NW_009636130.1:0-22151 GCF_000690535.1 Cariama cristata
GGGTATCCCACCAGGCCCCGCCACCCCCCACCTTCTTCCACCAAACAGCCCTGCAGCTGTGGATTGGTCTCAGTTTTTCCCCCTCCACGCCCGTTCTCGCGTGTCCCTACCGGAGCGATGGCCGACGAGGTGGAGATCTGAGGGAAGCGGAGGGAAGACACGAAGCTGAGGGCCAGCAAGGGATGTTGGCGGGATCTGTCCTGCCTAACACCACCATTTGTTTGGGGCCATCACCCCTCCTTGGCTTTGGCTCGTGGAGAGGAACGCTTGACGCCCAGGGTGGCAGAAGAAGGGCCGGACTCGCCTCACGCTGAAATGAACGGGAGATTTTCCTGGGAAAAGGGAAGCCATGAGGAGAGACAATGTCTTTTATCAGGGCAACAGGAATGAAAATACTTGGGGTGGAAAAAAAAAAAAAAATCAGACCTGTGTTTTCTGGCATAAGTCCTTCAGGTCTGAAAAAGAAGTGGCAATCTTCATGGCTAGCTGAAAGCTGAAAATAATTGCTCTAATATTTTAATAGTTAGACTACCTGAGAGTGAAAATAATCAAGCAAACGTGCAATAAAAGATGAGCAAGAGCAAAGGCGCGAAGAGTGTCTCCTCCAGGGGTGAGGGAAGGGTGACATACCACCCTGCCGCAGAAGGGGAAGGGAGTTTTGGGCTGGAAAACCCCTGGGCCCATACAGCCCATCCTTTTATTATTCAGTAAAACACCATAAATTTTAGTGCTCAAGATTCATGAGAAATCGTCTTTAGATCCCTCTTGAGGATCAAGACCAGGATCTCGGAGAAGAAATGCTCCCTCAGAGGTAACGGGGAGTTTCATTTGCTGTTGTTAGCCTTGGCTTTAGCTATTTAATTCCACGTACTACTCTCGTCCATGAGGAGGGACACTGGGAGAAGCAGAGCAGATCCTGGGAAAGCCAAGAGAGGCCGGGAACTCCGGTACATCGGGAGAGAGGCGGCCGGCTCCGGTACTTGTGCGCAGGCACACGGCGGTTCACGAGGAATTTGCATCTGAGGACAACAGTGATCTCCGGGGGAAGAGTGCGGGACGTTGGGGCTGTTTGAAAGCTGGCGTGGGAAAACGCTGTTGCAGGTCGAATCGTCTTTCAATGCAGGAAAATCCTGGTGAAATTTCTATCCTTTTCTGCAAAGGGTTTACACCAGGACGTAAAGGGACTTTTGTGGTAAGCTGTTCGCCGACGTCCATGTGGCTCTTTCAAAAGCAGAGCCTGTTTCTGCAGGGGAGCATCCTCCTCAGGAGAAAGATTGTTCATACGCATCACCCTTAATCATCACCCTCAGAGCAAGCGCCCTGGTCCCATATCTGTATGTTGCTGTTTGGAAGCTGTCATTTTTGATGGTGACTGTGATGCCAGAAAGTGGACGTTAACGTAGGAATATTCTGAGGACAATTTTAACAGAGAAATAATAACTACAGAATTTTGTAGTGAAAAAAAATACCGATAGAGGAAGGGAGGTTTGCAGTCATCAAGGTATTTTATATTTGCTGCATGAAGCCTGGTGGTATAATTATTTAAAGCTCTTGTTCAAGATGGCTTGTAAAAAGGCTGGGGTAGTGCGTGTCTTCTCCATGTAAGTACGTCCAGGGAGAAGTGAACATTTTCCAGACTTAAACCTAAGTGGCACAGTGCTCAATATCAAATAAAAATAATAATAAAAAAAACCCCAATTGTCAATAACTTCACTCTTTAGTGTATGATCAAATTGAAAGAACCGACTCGCTCATTAGAGCGCCAAGCGAAAACAACAGGGCATTTACATCGTATTAGCAGGGAGATTTATAACATTTAATGAAAAGATTTTCACGGAGGTTTTATAACTGTACGACCAATATGGATAAAAGTAATCTGATTTAGGCAGAAAGTCAATACGCCGTGATTAAGCAAATTCCACAAATGACATGCAATCCCATTAGCACTACCAAGGCAAATTCTCTGCCTTTTGAAGCAAGAAAGTGACGGGGCTTTTCAATTAATTACCCGGGCACTGAATGATGCTCAGACAGCTCTGCGACAAAGTTAAGGGAAACGTGGGCTGACGTGCCGGAGAGCGCGGTGGGTTCATCTCTCTCCGGAGGGAGGAGGGAAGCAAAGCGGCTAGAAATGAAGTGAATGAAATGCTTGGCTCTCACGTCGTAGCGTGCTCTCAGGAGGATTTATTTCAACTAGAAATGTTGAAATAAGTGTCAGTCCATAGAAAAAAATTCAGCTCTCCATTCTTGGCAAGGAAAACTGTCCAGAGAAAGGCCAGGAACACCGTCCTGCCATCCATTTCTTTCTTTTACTGCGCATCCAAATACTGAAGTCATCTCACAACATTTAATCCAAAGGGAATTTTGTCAGTCCGCGCAGAAACAGAAACCGCCTGTCTCGATGGCGTAGGTTTAGCTGACAAAATCCTGGCATGCCGTTTACGAACGCAATGGGAAGCATACAACTGCAGTGACAAGCATAACAATAATGTACTGTTAAATGCACGTGATGGTGCAAATAAGGGCTGCGAACAAGGAATAATATATTAAACCATATGCCAACCCTTTGTGAAGGAACCATTCAAAAATATCTGCATTTCTATATCCCTGTTCTCGCTGCTTGGACCTTGATGTTTGCATCACCTCGGGAGGCTCCATACCTGCCCCATAGGGCTAATTTGTAGCTTACAGCCACCTATATTAATTAAGCACTTAACTGGAATTTAACATGCTGTATTTTGGCAGGGCACAGTCTCCAGAATAGTTCTCAAATTTGAAAAGTTTTCTGTAAATTGAGGACCGTCAGTGAAACAGCACCCTTGACGATACTTTTTAATTAATAACTTGAATTGTAGGGCTCAGGGAAAAAGAAAAAAACAAAACCAAAAACACAACACAATGCCGTTCTGACTGTGGAAAGAGAAAGAAAACAAATGCCCCACGTCTGCATTGCTTACAGACTCGGCTGCGTACAGACCTGTTCACCAAGACTGAGTGTTAACAGATAGTTTCCCTCCGGGAGGCTTCTCCTCCCAAAATGCCACTTTGCACATCATTATTTTTATTTTAAAATATATATATAATTTTGCTCATGTGCCGCACTTACTGAACTCAGTTATCATTTTCCTTATTTTCACCAATACCTTACTTAATTTTCAGACAGTGCTTTTTGGTGTGCTAACCATTTGCCTTTCCTTACGTTTGTATGGCATTCCCGTGGTGTTACTGTGGTTGAGGTTTTACCATCTCTTTTAAGCCGGTCTACATCCACAAGTAACGCTGCACTTTCACTGACTTCCCGCGGGCACCCACGACTTGTGGTACCCGTTGCCATAAGCTTATTTGACCCTTTTTTTTTTTTTTGAGTCCGATCAGTCCAGGTGCAGATTTGTCTAAGCTGTCTCCCGCTCCCTCTCGCTCGCTCTCTACCACGGCTGCGCTCCTGCGTGGGGACAGGGCTATGTCCCCTTCTCCCACCCCGGCATCCATCAGTAGGGACACGCTAACGACGAGAAGGCTTCCCATAAGCTCATTAATAGAAAGGTTGCTGCCTCTCCCACTCATTATTCATACGTTTATGTCAGTATGTGCTTAGCGAGGAGGTTTTAAGTGAACTTGCGTTAAAGCTTTCCCATCGTGGCTGTGAGACTTGCTGATTCTGCGCGTGCATTCTCTGTATTTCTCCGGCAAGCGCTCAATACAAGGAGATTGGTAACTATGTTTGTAAACCAGGTCTTAAAGATGGTATTGCAGTTTATTTTTAGTCCGTTCCCACAGAGCTGTGTGATCTAATCCACCTTCAGACTCAGCTATAAGGAGCTCAGGAGACCAAACTTCTTAGTCTTTCAGTGGATGAGATGTTTTCCAGACATTTTTTGGCAGCTTTTCTTGCCTACCAGGTAAAAAGCATCCTCTTCAATTCCTCTTCCGCTGCGGTTTCATGCAAAAGACTGATTGCGGTTGCCTCCCCCATTGAAGGGGAGAGAAGAGCACTGCCACCTCTCAAGGCACTGCAAGAATGGAGAAGACTTCTCCTCTTTCCGCCTTTCTTTTCGAGCCCTCATCACTGCTGAGGCTGTTAGAGAGAGGGGTGTTGCTTTGTAACAAATATATAAAAAGATTAACTACAAAAGACCAAACTTAATATACATACATAAAATATGATAAATATCGCATATCTTGGATAAAGAGGGAACTCCCCACATTCACTTGCCTACCAGAGAATGAGGTAGGAAACGGTTGGATGGACAGGGACGGAGCCCTGTCTTTCCAAAATGACCACAGCCACACGGAGAGGAGCTGCCTACATTTCAACTCATACCGTTTCTGCCTGTCAGACATCAAATCACCTGCAGCATCCAGACCTACCGGCAAATCTAGACTGCCATTGTCATGGTACAAACTATACCTTCCTACATTATTCCCATCAAGTTAAGGAGATGTCACCCTCAGTTTTTGCATCAAACGCAAGAGGAATTACTTTTGCTAGGTAAGATGTCCAGGTTGAGTTCTCACTGGAAAACTGGTTAAGGAAAAGTGAAGCTCCACCGGTCGACAATTCAGAGCACCTGAAGCTGGGCTTTCAAAAATAGTCAAGAGAGAAAACCCCTCTCTCATCCCTGACTACAGAGAAACTCCAGAAATCCTAACCTCACTACATCAAAGCTAGCCCTTGTCAGTACCTCCTAAACAACCACTAAAACGCAATCAGAAATATGACAGCCCTAAAACATAACTCATGGATATCCCCATACTTGAGAAGGTTGATACGCTCTTAATTGAACTCGTTTGCTAGCATTGTCTCAGTCTCGTCTAACTTCATGTTTCTCGGCTAACTAGCGAGCTCTCACCGATGGCTGAATTTTAAACTCAGACTAGATGAGGCTGTTGGATGTATCATACACGTTGGAGAAAAACGTGTCGCTAGCTTTCAAAAGGCATTGCCCCAGCCTATAGCTTTTCTCCATAACCTTCTAAATAACCTCACAGGGATATAAGTAAAGGAGGCGAATGCTGACTTTTCACAAAAGAGTTCTTTCTCCCTGAAGACTACCGCTTTAGCGTGAGCCCTGGGACTTCTGGGAAAAGTGCTAGGCTACCTGCAGAAACACATCAAAGAGAAATGATAAATCAAATCCCCCTACTGATTACTGCTCTTTGTCCAGCATCAGGAGGGGATTAGACCTGCCACAAAACTCACAGTTTCTACATCAACCTCAGGCTGATGAGAATTTGGGTATCTGAGACACGGAGACACAATGGATCCTTATCAGTTTTCTGAAGCAGCTTACCCCTATCTCTGGTCGGTATCCCAGTTGCAAACCACTGACAGCTCTTCCCCCTTCTCGAGGATCCCCAGGACAATGGGGCAATCTCCTCAGGAGAAGTAACACGCTGCAACATTGCTGTGAAAAGGATAAATCGTAAATTAAATTCTACAAGCATCGCCTCTCATGCAGAAATCCCACTGATTTCAGCCTGCACATTTCAAGCGCTAAGCCCAGCTCGAGCCCTCTGTTCCCCAAGGCGGGGAAGGCCACGCTGCAGTCCGTATTTCAGCAACGCTGCCGCAGCAGCTCATGGAACCGCTGCTTTACAGACACCTAACTCTTCCTACCAGCTGCCCTGGGGCCGTACTCGGAGGACTAGCTGATGACGAGACCTGCAAAATAAGTACAGTATTACAAACCAGGAGCTACCCTATTTTCGGAAATAGAGTTTTACATTTAAGTGGAATTAACTAGACTTACAAGATTATACCAACTCACGTGCCATTAAATTTGTGTGTCTTAGTTTTCTATAAAATTACAGCTTAAGACAAAGATATTAGGTATATAAAGAGACTGTTGATTGTAATCTCCATTTGATTTTCACTTTTCAGTGACCCTCCAGGGACAGAGGTCCTTTTCAACAGCCTGGACTCAACTCACAGAAAGCCAGGGAAGGATTCCCAGAAGCTTTAATGGAGCTGGAGTGTTTAGAATTTTTTAAGCCCAATACAAGTGAATTTTCTCTCATTTATCCCATTTCACTACATCAAAACAAAAATCACAAGTGGGAAACAAGTACTAGATAGGAGAAAGACATGAGATACCGGCCACAGCGGACTCTGTGAGCCACCGTTGTTCTATAGGATACTACATCTCACCGATTCATACATCGAAGCGGTGTGTCTACTTCCCTTCTTAGCCTCCATTTCTAAATCTGTTAGTCTGAGATCCTGGTGGTCACACGAGCTTTGGCCACTTGTCGAAAGGTCCAGTTGACACCGCAGCTTTCAAATGTCTTGCTTGGCATTCTTGGCACATCTGCTTTCCATTAGCCAGCCACTCCATGTTTATTATTCCACGTGTTAACCATCATACGCTCCTTGTGTGAAAAGTTCAGGTGAACAATAACCTATTTATCAACCTTGAGAGATCCAAACCTGTTCTCCCCACACAGAGAAGACACTTTTTGCAGTTGTGTGCATGGGCAGTCAAAGCTTGAGCCCTTAACCAAGTAATTTGGGATATGCAGGACCCTTCTGCAATCCAGTTATTCCTAAATTGTCTGCTACGCTATGGCTTAGTTTGGTGTGTGCCGCACATACGCAGTAGTTCAGAAAACCCTGGGACTCCATAGGACTCATTGTTGGCATGAGATATGCCAGAATTGGCATAGTTATTGAGCTTAATAATGTGAAAAACACCGAATTTGAGCATCCAGATAGCAAGAAGGACGCTGCGTTGATTTCAGCAATTGTAAAAAAATAACAGAAAAGCAAAAAAGAAAACCCCAAACTCCTCAAACCCCCCCACCCTCTAGGACAAAATTTTTTGCAGGTATAATTCAACTCAAATCAGTGGAATTAAGGCGAGGAATTTGCAATCCCCAGAGCGATACTCACTCTGAGTGAGTGAAGAATATGAAGCGAATAATGAAGAGTGAACAATGTGAGAGAGCAGCACAGCAGTTGTGGTAACACAGCAGGCTCTCTTGTTTATGAGCGACATTATTCACGCACCTCAGTGACTGGCCCTGGTACAAGAGAGGTTCTGGGAGGAATTTGGCGGCAACCACCCTGTCATCCCATAGACCAGTGAGAAAATAAGACAAATTTGGAGGTCGATGTGACGCTTCCGTGGTTCACCTGCTGACGTCTACTGAGTCGCTTCTAGCATCACTCGACTGAAACAAAGTGGCAGGCTCCGAGCCCTCTTGCTCAGTTGATGAGGACTGACGAGGCGGCACTAGCAATGTTAGAAAAGGCTTGGGATGTCTTCCAAAATGAAGACAGCGACTGTCATCCCCAAGCTGTGAGACTGGGGTTTGGTAGAGGCTCCTCCATAAGAAATAAGTCCAAGCTCAGCCTCACCTCCCATTTCAGAGAAAAGCAGAACCTTTGGGAAAAATTAAGAGTATGTGATGCTTCCCCACCCTCCTTGCAAGTGCTTACAGACCCACACGTCCCCGGTGGAAGCAAACCATGCCTCTGTCCTCAGCAGCATCTCCAACAAGACTGGGACCAGCTTGGTCGGGCTGGTCACAGTGCGCGTGACATCAGGTGAGATGTTTAATTACCCTGCCTTCCCTGACACGTGATAAATTAGTCCAGGCATCCCAGTGCGACACATTAAACACACTATGCCCACAATTAGTTGACAGCAGCAGTGACGTGAGATATAAGCAAAGTTTAATTGTCACCTTGTCTAAAGGGCATGAACTGAAGTTATTTTTGCCTCCTCTTGTCCACCACATTTATTTGATTCCCTAACTACAGTATGCCATTACCGCAGCCACAAAGGGTTTTCTGAAAACCATCAGGATCCTGCTGAAAAAAGTCTGTAACAATACATAGATTGACTTCTATTTTTAGTCAATATTAGAGCTTATCTAAAGTAAACGTTAATTCCGGCTTCCCTGTAGTCAGCACCCCTCCCAGAAATACACACTCTTACTCTCAACCTATAAATACGCCGGTGACTTCATGCATTTGCCTCTTATGCTGCCTCCCAAAGCTCTATAAACCAAGCAGCAGACCCGTGCTGCCTGGCAGCTCACCGAAAGTCACTCTCACCTTCTGCCTGTTTAAAAACTTCTTTCCAAGGAGACACCAATGCACAAGCCCTGGAAAGGCTCAGCAAAGACGAATGAAATAAAGCATTTAACAAAAAGTCTTTAACGAACAATTGCACGTAACCAGCACGTAAAAGAGGAGCTGGAGAGAGTGCCCGTACCCCGCAGCTCTCTGCCCTGCAGTGCCCCTGCCCAGGGAAAGCCGCTGGCTCTGCCACAGCTTCTGCCTTGCCCCTTCATCGACGTGTCCACGTGTGCCCATCCAGAAGGTGCGAGGTCAACTCTAGCTCTCCAAGCAGAAAGGCTGTCACCAATCCCTAAACTTCTTTTTTTTTTTTAAAAAAAAAGGTTTCATACAGCTATAAGTAACTAAGGTAGCGTATCTGCCCATGCTTGAAGGCCTAAACATAGCCAGTCCTACGCCTGGCCGTGCACAGCACACTAAAAAGCAACCACACGGCTCCTTTGAAGACCTTAGTCACGCTGGCCATTGCCACCAGTGCACGCTCCCCTCTTCCTATATTACTGTATTAAGCAAGTCTCGTTAAAAAAAAAAACCCCAAACATTTAAAACCCTACAGATGTAGGTTCAGGCAGACCCACAGATAAAGGCGCACCCCAGTTCCCAGGAACTGGCGTGGAAGCTTTGTATTTATTCACTGGCTGAATAAGGAGAGCGCTGTAAGACCAGCACAACTTCCATCGGAGTGCTAGGTAGCATGGGGATATCTTCATCGTGAGAAAAAGAGCAGGCAACCTGGAGCTCTCCTGCTCACCCTGTATTTATAGCAACATCTCTGTTGCTCCATCCTAAAAATTAGGTCCCACTGTGGCAGAACCTACATACAATACACAGAAACTGTGCTTCACCTCAAAGAGTTTAATACCCTGAGAATCATCACGTCCTGAATGTGCTATCTGAAGCTGAGGGGGGGGGGCCGAAAATCCACACATTTGTGGTTGGAGCAGATTTTAGTTCAGTGAGTAACAGCACCAGAATCTCGGGGCTGAAGGGTGCTGTGCTGTAAATAATGCACAGATCACACGTGCCGGCTGCAGGGCTTCCAGGCGAGGACAGTTTCTTTCTATGTGGAAACAATTTTTGAGGAAGTCGAAGCTAGAATTCAGCGTGGGAAAGCAAAACATTCGCGCTCTGAAGATAGCTCAGCCTACTTACTATTTTTATTACTGTAAAGGAAGACCCTAGTCTTTCACCTCATCCCTCCTCCTCCTCCCACCCCCCCCCACTTCTTTAATCACCACATAACTCTGGTCCTAGCCTAGGCGATGAGGAGGGAAAATAACCTCCGTTATTTTTAAGGCATACTACTCTGTATGTTATAACCCCCAGACACCCATCATGACCACATACACCAGTAAGAATTGCTGGACAGGCTGTGTCTTCCTTTTGTGTAGTTCGCAATTTAGTTGTTTCAAGCTTATGACCCATCTCCAGTAGGCTTTTCCACTTCTAGGCATAGGGAAACACGGCTCATTTTGTTAAGGGATAAAGGAAAGTCTATTATTTTCAATCCCACAGAATAATTTGTTGCATCAGCAAGGATGATATTTGGTAGTATCCATAAAGATATATGGATGTGTAAGTGAACCTGAATATCCAGTTACATTAGCACAGGATATTCCATTCCAGCAATTCTCACGTGTTGGGGCACAAAATCTCACAGGCAGCAGGGAGATCTACCTCTAGACAGCTTGTGCCTGCTCAGGACCGATTACTCCTACCCTCTCCGCAACAGCTGATGGGCTGTGAGAACAGCTGGAGTGCTGGTCAGAGACGTGGCAAACAGGGTAACCTAAAAACTTCTACATAAAACCAGTAATATATTTAATACTTCTCATCTGATCTGCCATGATGAATCTTAGATCTCAAATAACTTGACTCTGTACCTACTTATCTTTTCTCTTCCCCGTTCAGACGCTCATTCTCTCCTAGTTTTCTGTTTCTCCAGAGCTTGTGGCTTGAGTGAGAAAGACTGGCAAGACTCAGCAGAAGCACTGGCTTACAGTTAAGGAACCACAGAGCATACGTCACGTTCGCTGCACAGAGAGATGCCTGTTCTAAATTTGTACATACTGGCTGTTTGATCCTTTTGATTCATTTGCAAAAGATATACCACTGCCTCATCCAAGTTAAAAGACTTTTAAGTGCTTCCTTTACTCCAATAAAACTGGATGATGCATAATGCCGCTAAACGCGATGGGTATTTTTCTTGCACACATCAGCACTGTAACGAGTAGGAATCATAGATCTAAATAAGAATGCTTAATACTTTCTTGGACCACTAAAGCTTCCAAAATATAAACAGTGGCAAAGATTACAGCCTACATTTTGCTATTCATCCCTTTTCCTTTCCATGAAGTTAAATCACTACTCAAAGGCTGGAGATGTAAGCCATCCAGCCACAAAGAGAGGCCGGTACAGCTCAGCAGGCAAAGGTGTCTCTGCCGCAGGCGGGCTGACCTCAGGGTGCCCTCCAGACCCCGAGTCCCGTCAGCCCCCAGGCCCACGCAGGTCTTGGTCTCCGTTTGGAAAAGCTCTATTTGGAAAAGCTTGGTACCTGCCAAATGGAAGTGGGTTTGGTTACGGCACCACGCCTAGTTAGAGAACAACGACCTCGACCGTTTGCCCAAAGGCCACCAGGTGATGACGTGACCTGGGCTGCTCTAGAAGCTGCAACCAAGAGGAGCAAGTCCTGTGTCACAGCAGATGCCTGCACCGCACTTCGCTCCACCATCCACTGCTGTACCACCATGTGCTAGCACTGCCATAAGGTAACACGTAATTACACTGGGGTTAATTACACCTTCTCTGAAATGTCACTTGGTACTAAGTGGCAGCTGTCAGAAATAACAGCTGTCACTGTTCTACGACGAAAGAAGTCTCTAGGGACGTGCTTACTCGGAGTCCAGGTGCCTTTACAATGACTCGAATACATACAGGAAAATAAGTCAACGTTAAGAGGGGAAGACTAGAATCTGTGTCAACGAGAACCTGCCAGAGAAGGGAAAAATCAAAGGTGGCAACTCCTAGATCATAGACATTATGTAGAATAACATGAAACTTACTGCTTGCTTCTGTTCTAGCATCTGTAATTTGCAAAATTATAAATATGCACAACCAAACAGAGCAATGCTTTTGAGGACCAGTACACAGGAACAGCCGTGAGGATTCATTTATAGCCGGGAATGGACAGCCCACAAGTCGAGGAGAGGCTGCCAGTGTCTCCTCACCTCGACGTTGCAAAAGAGCTGCCTTTTCTTGAAAAAGCAAATGGAAAAATAAGTTTCTCGATTTAACAAACTCCACAGAGGGGGGAGAAAAAAAAAAAAAGTATTTTCTATAGGACGTATGGATGGACAATAAGATTGTACACAAGAAGTATGAATGACAAAATGAAACCAATCTTCTCAGTATTCATCCTAGTTTTTGGAGAGTCTGGAATCCTCATTTTAGGGGAGAGAACCAGATACCACATACTATGCAGAAGGGAAAATAATTTAGGTATCACTCACAGAATGAGGGACTACAAATGGCAGAACTAGAAGGTGGATGGATTTATAGACGATGTTTTTATAAAACGTTTGAAATCGTATGTTGCCAATATCAGCCCAGGTGCTGAAATCATACAGAAATTAAAAACCTGGTACTTTTCATCTAAATTACCAAAGTTTAATCCTTAGGACACTAGAAGATGTTGATAAACATTTTAAGTCTTGACTTTATAAATAGTTCTACACATTTTTTCCTATGCACATCTGTGTGGGTCCATAAAACTATAAATACAATATATATTGCACATAAGACTGGGGGAAAGTTCAACACAAGACAATTCAAATACATTCTCTTGCAGCAGCATCTTCCAACAACCCAGTCTGAACAAGCTTGGGATCCTCGAACCTTTGCTAAAAAGGCAGCCAAAACTTTGATAGAGTCTTTGGCTTTTAGCTACATTTGTCTAAACAAGGATATTATAAAAACAGAAGTATTTGTGGCCTGGAGTATATTAGTTTATAGTCACACTAGCACTACTAGCAGTATTTCATGACACTCCAACAACAAAAAAACCCACTACTCAAAGTGAAGATCTCGTTTTCATGCTTTCGCCCTAACTAACTTCCTTTATTTAAACGCTAAAGCAATGCTTTAGTTACATATTCTCTTTTAAAAAAATCTAGCAGTTAAAACTTCAGTCTGACAAAACTCCCGTATTTAACACACTTTCTTGTTAAGGAATAGTTATGTGATTGCCTATGAGTTCTATATAGAAGGGAAAAAAAAACATTTAACTTTTTCAAAATGTGAATTTGGGGAGTCGTTATCTGATTTCAGTTTAAAAAAAAAGAATCAAGGATAACTACAATCTCCTTTGCACTCTTTAGTTAGGTCACTTAAGAGAAAAAAAAATTATTTACTCCATCCAATGTTGTATGAATATACACTATTCCAGTTTGCTGCACCGCACTTAGGTCATGCTTGATGAAGTACAGTCCATAAGTATACCTTTCATGGAAAGGGAAAAGAACAAAAATGGAAAACGTGAAAAATAGCCTATTTGTGAGGACAAGAGAACTGTAAGTGATCCTAGTGATACTTGCTGTCAAAGTAACAGATCCCTGCATTCAATTTCCCAAAGCCTAAGACAACATACACCTTACATGGAAACCTGAAACTCAAATCTATGTTTTAGATCGCTGTCATAATAGCGATAGCAGAATCCTACAAATCCTCAGCCAGCTACCAGAGGAACAGGCATTTTTCAGAGCCGAACGTACCCATGTCAAGTCTGGTCAGGCTGCTGCTGTGTCAGGCAACGCGCCGGACGATGCCGTTCTGCTACGCAACAGAAGCGGAGAGAAGCTCTTATAACTGAAACCATTGCAAAGATGATTTGATAATTGACAAAAGGAAAAAGCTCAAAAAAACCCCTAAAAAACTCAGAAGCTACAAATAATAAAGCAGCATAAATATTTTGCCAGAGACAAGGCAGCAGGAAATAAAGACGTAACTCTGGGTCCTTAACTATCAAAGGCAAACCATGTCCCTTTAGACTGTGAACAACGATTTACAACCAGATGACCTTGGAGCACTCAAAATTGTTGCACTTCTCCCAGGATACAAAAACTGTGCAAATAAACGGTGAATCCCAGTGCATTTGCAAAAAACCCAAAACAAACCAAACAAAAAACCCCAACTGTGTCAAACATCCTACACGTCATTGGCCTGCACTTATTTTTTTGAGCCATGCACAAATATTAGGCTGCTATCTGTGCCCTGGCCGGAGGGTCAGCTACCTGAACAGGACATGGAAAACCACCGGACATGACAAAAGAAATGGCTGAACTTGACAGGTAACAGGATGAGAAGCTGACAAAAGGGACAGTTGTGAGGAACAGCTGGATCTCACAGGTGGTTATGGGGGAGTCGAGAGAAAAGGCTGAACTTCATAGATAATTAGAGGCAAATACTGGGGAATGCAGTCTTGAAATGCCAACAACGCCGAGATAATCGCAACTCTAATACCGCATGAAGCTGAGATTAGCTAGGTAACAGGATGAGAAATACAAAATTTGGGTACACAGAAATAAAAAATTTGGGGTAGTGCCCTTGGGTACAACAGTTGGCATAGGCCAACAAATCCAATCTGTCAGTTTGGACCACACCACACTAGCCAAACCTGTTTCTGGGGTCAGGAGGACCCGCTGTTTTCCTTGGCTAACAGGACAGCATGCAGAGGAACAGACCGAGCATCCCCGTAGCAGGATGCATGTTCCAGGCCTGACAGCATCAGCACCTAACCACCGCTTCCTAACAGCATTCAGAAGCATCCTTCAGGCAAGCAGTATATTTAGAAGCTCTTCTCTGAACAGAAGCAGGCTTCTTTAAAGGACTGCTGCTCCTAGAAACAGGTGATAAACATTATATTCATGGAGGACTGATCACCTTGAACCATCCTGGCAAACCAGCATACACAGTAGAGAAGACAGTTATTGACATGATAAGTATCAAAGGAGCTGGAGAACAAGTTAAATTTATCCTAACTTGCATATCACTTCCAGGATCACAACTACACATGCCAAAATGACCAGACAGGCATTATTTAAAAGAACAAAAGTACATAATTTAAAACTTTTACAAAACAAACTTCCCTACTTGCTATATTCTCACGCCAGCTTTTCAGCTCACCATGTGTCTGTTTCACCAATTGTGACCCCTTGAAAATCTGAAGGTCTCCACTGACTTCTTAAGAAGAACTATTCAATTACATTGACCTCTTACGAGAGGGATTTCAGCCTGGAAATGTCTCAGCTAAGGACGTCTCAAACAGGAATAAAAACAAAACTGGTGGATCCTTTCAAAAGAAAAAAAATCATACCGAAGAAGTTCCAAAACTATACAGTAAATAAACTTTATTTCATCTCAGCTCTTGTCAGATTAGTGCTGTCAACAGTCACAGAGCAGCATATGATACAGTTACGTATTAACTATTTACAATTTACAGTAAAGTACTTTTTCTCCAGAAAATATAAGTACCAAAGCTAGGAGTAAACAAATGAGGTACTGCAATTTGGATTTATTGTAGGCAAAAGCATATAGAAGTGACCTTTAGCTAACAATCTTAAGATCAAATCGGGAGAGAGTAGTCATCAAGAGTGCCTAGTTCATCAGGAAAATCACCTTAACCGCTACCCATCCAAAAAAGTATTGCACAATTAATTCACAAATAAAAAAATAAATAGAAGAAACAAACCATTTATTTCAACTCTTAAAAAACATCCAGTAAAGTCTGTGTAGAGATACAGTAGTGGGCAATTCCCTCCTAGGATAAAGTCTTTTCTTTCCTTTAAAAAAAATAACCTTTAACCCAAAATAGAAAACAGTGTTCAATAGAAGAGAAAAAAGAATCATCGCCATATAACCTGTGATCTTGACAAGGCAAGTTTTAACTATATTCATGGTCCAAAGGTGGTGCTGAGTTTTGGTTCTTGCTGTTCCGTTTGTGACCTTAAATAGATGCTGTCATCACAATTTCTTCAAGACAGTTGTAGCCATGACTAGAAGAATGAAAAGTTAGAACAAATTCTCTCAGTAATGTAACAACTTAGAAGCACTTAATATTAAAATAATGACATTGTTTATTCAAAGGAATAGGAGATGCAAGAATTTCAGATAAGTCAAATCATTGAATTATTAACTGATTTCAAGCAAGTCATTCCATTCCAGTATCTGCAAAACAGTTAAGAAACGGTGATGAAATTGAAATAACCTGTAGCAAAACAGTCAGGAGTCTCACTGGAAATAGAAAGTCTACTACATTGCTGCATCTTAACCCAACAAAAAACTAAGTTGTCCTCTCTGCATAAGGCCTATCATCAAAATTGAAATGATGAAGTAAAATTTTGGGGCTAGCAAAAAGCCTCCTCTACCAGGAAAATATTTATTGCTTTCACGATGAAGTCAGCATCATCTTAATTTCTAAGTTTTATACAGGCAAGAATCTTACCCCGTTTGCTGGCTATCTACTGGCATAAGTCACAAAAATACTTGAGATAAAGTAGAAAACTCCAGCCCAAGAATGAGGTCTCAACAGTTTCCATACATATTAGCTTAAGTTATGAAAGTATAACAGGTAATTGCTGACATTAAGGGCAAAAATCAAGCCCTTCTGTGGTATGCTTCCAACGCGGCTGAGAACGCCTGAACTTTTTACACAAGCATGACGAGAATTTAAGTTTCAGACATGCTTTCTGCAATAGCGTTGTAGATAGCTTTGTCCTATCACTACCAACAACTCAATTATTTTCAACAGAGGGCTAGGAAAAAAAAAAAAAAAAAAGAGTTGCTGATTTTGTCAAGAGGTGATCAAGGCCAGGAGGCAAAGAGTCCAAACTCTATTGTGTCTTAAGTGCAATAAAGTGCATCTGCTATTGTATTCAAAGGTTTAAAAGAACACAAAGATGAATAGATTTTTTTTTCCCCTTTGAAACAGATATTATTTTGTATTGAAGGCTATATTTGCATGACTTCAAGAGAGGAATTCTGATAGCCCATCAACTGCAGCGTGATAACTGGCAATGGAAACTGCCAAAGTTAATCCCTTCTGCTGGGGCGGGGGTGCAGGCCAACCACTGCCTTTCAGCTGACGGTGAGCGATTGCTTCACGCGCGCTGAATCAATTCCTGGCAACCGTGCTAAAGCTTTTCAGTTGCAAAGGAGCAAAAGGAAAGTTGGGCTGACCGTATCCTATAGAATTCATCTGAAGAGTTTATTCTCTGCTCTAGCTTCTCTTGATACCAAGCTAAAGCTCTGATTCACAAAGGTACTGATGTTTAAATTCAATCATATCCTATTTCCCCCACAGAGCGTATTTCACCAATTATTTTTTTTTTAAATAATCCATTCTTATAAGATGTAATAATTCATTTCAAGAAGTACAGTGTATGTCTCCCATAAATCTAACCTACTTGCCTATTCAAAAAAGGAGCTCAGAAAGTGAATAAAGACAAAACAAAGCCAAGTGTAATAAAATTCAATATTACATATTAATTGATTTAAAATCTGATTTTTTTTTCTACAACTGAGATTTCTGTAGCTCAATCAACACTTGAAGTTATGCTTATTACTTAGAAAGATTGGTTTTGAATCAATATTTACCATCTTTGAACTTGGCTTTGTAAAGCAAAACATGATTAAGAGTAGAACAAAGTTTATAATACACTTACAGAACAAAAAAAATATTTTTTTAATGAACAAAAGCAGGCAAGAAAAAAAAGCAGAAGAATGATTAATCTCATACTACAGGTTTTATCTTTAAATAAAAGAAGTATGTATTAGGCTTCACACACCCACATGCAAACTAAGCACAGACTAACAGGATATTCAGAAGATACCTCTGCGAGGTGACGCAAACTACAAAGCCAAGAAGAAAAGAAGTCCAATAAGCTCTTTGTTAATAGTGTAGAGAAGAACTCTGTGGACATCTACTGCTTGTGGCTGAGATTGCTGCAGTTAGATCACAATGACTATGTAGTAAAAGCTACATTAGTGAAGGAGATAGACTCATCTAGCATATGTTTATTGACCTAGGAATTTGTCAAAAGTTTTCAGAAACCTGTTAAATGTATGGCCATTAACAGCATAAATAATTACTCACAGATACTTAATACTACACACACTTATTCTTTTTCAGTAGCACAGTTAATTAACAATTCACACATCAAAATTATAGATGTTTTGATCATAAACTAAAATACAGAAACAACCAAGCTTCATGTTAAAAATGCACGTTTACGTTCTAGTTCAGAACTTTATTGCTTATGACATCTAAATATTGCATATTTTCAAATACCAGCATCACTCCAATATTAAGTGTGGAGAAACACTACTGCAATGTTAGTAAACGTCAATAAATAACAAAAAAGCAAGCATATTTCTTGACAGAATAATTTACGAAGACTCCTCCAACTCTTTAGTCCAAAACACAATTGCAGAAGACTCGCCCCCAAAAATAATATGTGCTTCATTAAACAAACTTAGTAACTTTGAAATTGAAGAAAAAATTTACTACATACTCCATAATATGCCCTAATATTTCCGTTTCCATTTGATGTCTAATTTAATCTCTTTGTGGATATGGAAAGAAGAAAATTCATAGGCTAGATCTGAGCCAAGAAGGGACTGCTACTTGAAACCCAAGAAGTTTTTGATCAGGACATGAAGCTCTTTGAATGATGATATCCTTAACAATCAGAGCACTCGAAGTCTGCAAAAAATCTCACTGTATGTTCTAGGCAAAATTTAATACATGGACCTCACCGAAAAGAAGTTGTTGGATGAATTCAAGTTACAGTTTTATTTAGGATCAGAAGTTGTGAATGTCTGTTTTAGGAAGACCAGGTTTTAAGTATCAAAAAGCTGAAGGGACTGCAAAATAAGGTCCATTTCTCTAACCTCACTTTTGGCCAACTGAGAACTCCAAGTGTTTCCTACATATTACTCTAGCTTGCCAAAACAGCAACAAAAAAGCACCAGCTTTCTACTTGAAGGTCAGACAGAGAGAAAGCATTAAGAGAAAATCATGTTTGGGATGTATAATACTTATTGGCGCTGCAGTATAATCAGCATTTATATCATTCCAAAAGTATTTTAAATATTTAAGATTGCAAGACACTCTCAAATCTACTAAGTGTACAGGAAAAGGCTGAAGTACTTAAAACTTTCCTCAGATTTCATACTTCAAGCAGATGAAACGGTAGAATTTTTTTTTTTTAATTTGTTTCAATGGATCAACAGAACTTTAATGTAACTACTTCAACTGAAATGTAAAAATGTTCAAATTTTTGTTTTATTCTTTTTCTGCAAGTGCTAAATAAATATATATGCAAGGCCAGTGAGAGAAACAGAATGTAATTCTTCTTCTCACTTTAATTCCTAAGTATTTTACTAAGCTCACCCCCAAAGAGAGGGATCACAGTGTTGACTCCAGATACAAGATAGAGAAAACTATTAGTGCCGGTTTTATCTTAATAAAAACTAGCTCAAATACATCAAACAGTAACAGTAATACCAAAGAAATGTTTATGCTCAGATATTCTTCTCTTTTGGGTCTGCTTCTCAAATCCAAATTCACCTTTCTGGTAAATAGATCAGCCAGTAAATACCAAGCAACTGTCATGTAATAAGAAGTGTATTGAAACTGGGGAAATAAACAACCAACCAAAATCAAAGTGAAGTGTTTAAGACACTCATTTTTGACCCATCCCGACTCAAAGGAAGCCTGACATATTTTGATAGTTTTTCAGCACAAAAATAAAGCAGGCTCTTAAAAAACAAAATAAAGCCAACCCTCTCCCCCAAACAACTAAAAAATCAATACCAAAACCCAATCTTGTTAAGATACTCACTTAAGATAAAAATGTACATAGGTGACTGAGCTAATCAGTTTTCTATTCTACAAGCAAAATGTCTCTTGTTTTTGCCAGAAATTTTAGCCCAGGGCTGAAAAACGCCACTTGACATATTTTTCATGAAAACTGGTATGACTCCACAGAAACGTCTGAATTTAAGAAACATGAATTTTCTGTCAGATTAATTTTTTTTTATTAGAAAATTCATCTGCAGAATAGTAGTGATGACTGATCTTGCTTTGTTCTGTTGTACCCAAAGCAATCAGAAATATAGTTTAACTGATGATGAGAAATACTAGTTAAGAAAATATGCTTGCTTTTTTTCCCCTCACTTTTGCTATAAACTCAAACCTACAGCTGGAATTTGACATTCTACTGAAGAAGAGGGACAGAGGGAGAAAAGGAGTTCTCTTGAACACTGACACAAGGAAAAGAAGACTTAAAAAAAAGTTTCTAATTCCTTATTCTTGCAACCTAATCTCGTGCAATTTGGTTTACTTGTATAACTTACCAATGGCCGAGCATCTTCTCGTTCTAGTATCTTCTGAGCCTGATCTGCTGGGAACTTCAGCACTGTTGTTATAACCTTGGCCATTGTCTGAAAAGAAACAGGTCATCTGTAAATAATTTCATATGCACTAAAATGCTTTGTAATATTTTAAAATGCATTTCATTTAAGAATACTGGATAATATTTTTAGTACTGTCAATGGAAAACATAGTGAAATGAGTAAGGTATAACTATTTGTTTCACATTGTATATGCATGACACGTTACGTGAATTATTTGAAAACCACAAAGGGTCTTCATTTCACATTGTCACAAACGATGTAATACGACGTAAGCTTTATGGTGTCTACCCTCAAATAATTGAGTCTATTAATAAAGACAGTGTACTGTTACAAATACTGCTCCTATCACATTCGATCTTAACGCCGCCTTTCTGAAAAGCACATTTCAGGTGAATGGCACCTGAGAGAATCCTTATGAATTCAACTACATTCAGAGCATCCAAATATTCTGTAAAGAAACGAAACACCGAGAAAGCGGATCCAAATGTCAGATGTGGAACTCCAGTTGTGCAAATATTTTTAGCGGGTACACAGTAACTCCATATTAACACAGCATATCATTTAGACATCCTCAGACAAAAGATGGAAGAATAACAAAGCTCTGTGCAAAATAGGCAACAATTACTTCCATTTTATAAACAGATGAGTGGGAAACTCCAAAAAGCACAAAACAAGGTCCAGGTAACTTTTACAAGAAAGGTCAGAGTAAGAGCTGCAGTGCAGCTCAAACAGAAGGCGATTGCTACAAAAGCAGTAACTGCTGCTCTTAAAGAATGTGGCTGAGATAAGATTGCTGCTCTCCACGTCTGCTGTTTATTACCAGTCTCACGTGTGGAATGAAGAGGGAGGCTGTGGCAACAAAGCAGTTGCAGGACAAAAATGACTGCAGCTAAAAGTGAGAGGTAAAGCTCTAATTTGCAACAATTGCTTCGGTATATAAATTAACTAGGGATAGAAACAAAAAGACAGCAAAACAAATGCAGCCCTGTTGAACGCTTTCAGCTCAAAAAGCTTAATTAACACATTAATAGTTCCTATAATTAAGAAGTAAGTGCCTCTACTGCAGTTCCCAGATATACAAAGGAATGTGCTCGGTGCCACAAACTAATATCACACTTTTCTAATTTCTTTTGCCAAAATCCTCATCACAGTGATTTAGGACTAAAAGATTAGAAAGCATTAAGCTTACAATCTATTCACACTCACTGTAACAGTCCTATCAAGAAAGCCCTCTCTTAACAATTTTCTACAGGACACAATGGCATGCAAATTTTAAAGAAAAATGCAGAAACACTGCAAATACTCCATGAAAGCAGAGATACTTATGTGCCAACTTAAATAGGGGCTATGTAAAACTTTATTTCCCGAAAACATCCATTTTGTAATTTATCACTAGGAATGACTTGAAATTCTCTTGAGTTTCTGAGGCCACAAGGGAGATTTTGAAGCAGAATTATTCAACACTATTCACGGTTGCATAGTTATAAAACAAAGTTACAAAGATTGCAGAATTTAGGATAGTATATTTAATATAGGCTTACCTTATCCCTCGAACAGTCTATTCTACCATAAAAAACCCATAACAACTCTTTAAGTGTGTGAGTACCCACACATATGTTCCTATACGTGCATCTCTGTACCTACCTATAGAAAGAGCCTGAGCTTTTCCAAACATAATAGTCAGTTCTTCTATAAGAGATTATAGTTTGCATTTCCATTTCTTTCTATGAGGTTGATATATTTAAATGTGTCATCTCTGAGAATAATACTTTTGCAATGATATCGATCAGTCCCCTCAACACTATTCAAGAGCTGCTGGTCAAAGGCAGAACTTTCAAAGTCAAAGTTTAACCTTTGTTTTATACCCCTTGTTTTTCTGCAATGCACAAGAGCATGTTGAGGTGCCAGAAAGAGATCTGCATAAATTTACTATCTCAAACACGTATGTATTCCATTACATTCTTCTATGCACCTAGTTGGTATCAACACACACATTTATTACAGATATACAAAACTCGGACTGATTTTCTGGCCTTAGAAGAGACTCCAAACAGCATAATGAATTTCTAAGTAGAGGACCTAGGATTTCTACAAGACTTAAAATTTAGTGTGCAGTACAGCTGGACAGTGCAACTATTCACATGTCTGTAGAAGATATTATTTGACCTAGTGGCATATGCCATGTATTTCCAGCTTCAGATATTCTGAACAAAGTGCATGCTCAGAAAAAGCTGGCAATCTCATTTCCTATATCCCGCCAAGGAAGAGGTAAAAAATAAAGTTGGACTGGAGGGCAAGACAGTAAAGTCCCCAGCGAAGACATGTGCACGCCTTGGTCAAGCAGTTTACAAAGAATGTGATAGGGTACAGGTTACACAGTATGACCATAATTCCTGACTCTTAGATGCTGAGCCACTATCAACCCTCAACATTTCTCTTGTGTCTCCAGCACTATAACACAACTGATGGATTCATTAATGTCTCTACTCAATACGATTCCAGGATTATTTCCCAGGCTGCATAAATGGCAATCCATTCTAGATAGTTTGCACAGATTCTCTTCAACTCCTTTCAATAAAGCAGAAATAATGTCTGT